>NW_025766539.1:0-34882 GCF_003918875.1 Haliotis rubra | reverse complement strand
ACAGAGTTGTTAAGCAATATTAATGGTTTCCCCATGCACAAGCTCATACCACGTGGTGGTAATTGCCGAAGATTACGATACAGAAAAGTTATGACAAAACATCGAACTGAACATGTCAATAACATTGATGGCGAAGAAAGCGCTGTGCTAAGACACTCCAGCAGCGAAATATCGTTATTCAAAAGAGACCGTTCGACTTCATCAACCTTTATATGCCGTAATATTTCAGACATGTATCGTCGTTGAAATCCCGCTTTAAAATGGTGCAATGTCTAAAACGAATTTAAGATACGATTAAGCAATCACTTCAACCATGTCGTAATCGAACATGGCTTCAGTACCTGTGTTCGACATCAGGCGAGCGAGCAAAGATGCCCGAACAAAAGCCAGTCACAACAATACGATCGTCCATAACTTCGCGTTCGTAATGATATGTTTCCGGCGGAATATTGACATAATGATTATCGATGGATATCATGCTTTATGTTGTGATTGTTAGACACCAAACAACATGCCCATGAAACGTCAAACATCAGTTTGATCTATATTTCATTTCAATAATTTCAACTTTCATCAACTCCGTATAAACAT
The DNA here is from genome assembly GCF_003918875.1 of Haliotis rubra. Taxonomy (NCBI): domain Eukaryota; kingdom Metazoa; phylum Mollusca; class Gastropoda; order Lepetellida; family Haliotidae; genus Haliotis; species Haliotis rubra. The sequence continues at coordinate 34,291 of NW_025766539.1, read as the reverse complement.
TAGAATCGTTCTTTACCGACTCGAACTTCCCCGTCGTCAATAATACAACGATCTGCGAACCAAAAATCGCACAGACCACGATGAAACATCAGCATATTTCCGACGCCATAAAGCCTCGATCGTATTCGTCACGCATCGATATTCGCCCAGTTGCTTCAACGAAGATCCGCCGCGATTATCTGATTGCAAGACCGCAAACATCGTCATTTACGAAAACTCGGTCATATATGGCGATAACCGCACCCGTCGGTTTGTCCACTGTTGTTTAGCGATCGCCGTCATTAACGAATATTAACCACGTTCCCCAGCAGCAGTAGTTAGCGTGACAGGGCGTTGCCGTCAGCCCACCAAGCATCAACCTGTTCATTTCGCGGTCGTTCCATCACGCTGTACGATCAATGCTCAGCAGTCACGCACACAAAACATTTGGTTAACAAAAATGAAAATAACATACTGTGTTTCATTGACATCTGCTCATGCGATAAACATCACCGGTGGTAACGTCGGTCCGAGGGATGATTCGTGACTACATTTGCCAATAAGCCGAGTTGCGTTTTATCTCATTTCAACAGGGCAGTTCCGAAAACGTTCAGTTAGAACATGCCGCTAAATTCCATCGCTAAAAATATAAAATTTATCTCAAACCAAATTACACCAATTCCAAATCACCATTTGAGCGAAACAATGAATTTGAAGTACCATATTGGCCAGTACCGATTCACTAATAAAAGAGAAAACAACGGATGAAAGTAACATTACCCGAATCGATTGACGAAACCATGTTTCGGTTTGCAACTATTTGTGTCGCATCTTAGGCGTGCGTGAACATTCACGCTGGCAATTCATACACGTTCAGATATCACAGTCACGCCATATTCACTATAAGTATTAAGAAGTCGCGTTAAGGTTAAAATGTCGCAACATATAATAACCAATTATGATCTTATGCCAGCGCAAAGACTTCAAATATTTTTCGAAACTTCCAACATTATCGGCAGTCTTCAATGTTTTTCCAAATATTATCAGCAAAAAGATTTTCATGTTTGTTCATCAATCTATATTATACCAGGAGGGCGCAGCGAAAGAGCGTTGAAGCCCATGCACTTAACGGTGAACGCGACAGACATTTCTGGATAAAATCCGCGATCCTCAGCGATCCGCGTTCGTAAAGCAGTTAATACCATACAAAGTTTCAGGTAACGAACATGAGAATTCAAAGATCGCGAATGATCAACCTTATCTCGCGTTCGCAAGCTGCGATAATGAATTCAAAAATTATCTTTCAAAGACAGGTTCGCGAAACGATTGTGATTTGACAAATCCTCGCGATCTCGCGTTCGTGCTTTTTGTGAAGACTGTTTTACAGCGAAATAGGTAACGATTAAAATCGATGAGAACGTGAGATTGCATATTTTTGACGAATTCGCGATCTGCGTTCCTCGGGTAAGCTTTTGTGTCAATTCGGTTTCATAGTTCAGCACGATTAAAAACACGACAGACATTTCGACAAACCATGATCCGGCAACGTTGTGTTAATTGCTCAGCAGCTTATAAATGATTAAACATGAGAACGAACGTGAGATTGCGATTTGATCAAATCTCGCGATCTGCCCTCGCGTTCTCGTAGCTTTTAATAATTGCTCATACAGTCGAGCGTATGATCGATGCAGAACGTATAAATACGCACGTAACGCGATCCTCGCGATCCGCGTTCTTCGCAGCTTTTGTTTAATTGTTATACATTTATACGAACGCGAGAATTAGATTGGTATTCGATCAAACGCAGATCCTCGCGACTGCACCGCGATCCGCGTTTTTCATATAAACAGTTGGAATCGATCATGGTAGTTCGTCGTTCGAGGCGTCGCAATGGAGCTGCGTCCCCGGAGAAACCTATACCATCTCTGCTATCGAGCCGACAGTCGCGATATAACCGGTTAGGTCGATCGCCGAAAGTCGTTAAGTCAAATCAATCACCTCATTTTGCCAACGCACGTACCGGCCGTGAAGGGGTTATTCTACTGTCGAGTTTCGTATGTCAAATAGCCTAAATACAGAGCTCGATTATCTTCGTGGTCAATAATTTCGTTACTTCATTTCTTTGATTTCTTTACCGCGTCGAGTTTATTCGACTGCTCGTTTATCGCGCAATACCGGTAGCGCCGTTCGTGAGTATCATCAGCAGCAACGTAACACGAACGAATTCATTAATAACATCGCTAAAGACAGCCCGCTACCTGGCGTCCATCGCCAAATCAGCTGTCAGCGCCGGCATATCACAACGGCCAATACGATTCACCAACTCCTCGGGAGCATGCCGTTGCTCTAGCGCCAACGAGTTTGTCATATCTTCCTCAATCAACGAGATACCATTCAAAGCCGGCGATCAGGAACACAAGTTCGTCATAATGTTCATCCAGCACCGCAACCGGCGCCTGGCACGCATAATTCCACGTGACCGCGGTCATATAATCACCGATTCGCAGCCCTTAAGTAATAGGTTCACGCACTTCGCCAGACAACAGTAGTGAAGTCGCGTCACGTTACGCAATGATCCTATTCAACCGCCGGGATCACCAGCCGGCGCTTAATAGCCAAACACCGCTGCCGACGTACAATGAATAACAAACGATCATTACCTGTTATCAGATATAGTGAACGGCAGGCGCATCTAGTCTTTATGCATTTGCCGTGTTCAGTTGTCAGTTCAGCCGTCTTCACTTCGTACCAGCGGCGAAGTTTGATTGGTCGCTAACCGGAAATATTCGAATATACGGCGGCGGCCCGTAAATAATCGAGCCCATCGTCTCCGCGCGATAGAACCGAGCATGCGTCAACGTTATTTCCGACTGAATATCGCCACGAAGTTATTGGTTACCGAAGATATAATAACCGCATCTTTCACGTCTCTTTGCGTTTCATGCGTTTCAGAATTGGTCAGAATCAAAGGTTACCGCGACATTTTAACAGCCACAGTAAAATCATCATTATCGTACCGTAAGTATGGGGTCGATGCCCGATGACAAAACGCGTCAAAGTCGGTTTAGCAGTATAACATGTAACTTGTATGAATGTTACGGTTTGTTGATATAAACAGTCAATATGCCGGTTGCCGTTGTTGGTAACTGTACTGCATCATGTAAGATTGATGCCACCGACCAGGCGTATGATGAAAGATATTGATCAGTGTTTTATAGGTTAGCGACGCGACGACGTTCGGCTGTACCGCGTAACTCGCCGTGACAGGAGCGTTTGTGTTAGTATCTGGTTGCCATTTCATTATTATACCACGTATTGTTGCCTTTTATCATTTTGTATATCACTGGGAACATGTGATCACGTAAAACATTTTGCGTGATATTGCGCATCGCGTATCGCAGCCGGCAAGTATATGACTTCTGGAGGAAAAGGTTTATGACTGGCGTTTATTGACAGGCACATTTACACCATATTATGATGACATGTTCGAGTCAGATGATTTAATGTTAGCATATCGTGTATATTATTGTTATTACAGGGTGTTCAACACGACAGCGGAACAAACAAGACCAATTACAACCCGTCCTCACTTTGAACAGCGTAATAGCCGTAGAACACAAGAAGAAATAAATGCATTTCAACTGGAGACGAAAGAATAATGTAAGACAGTAACAGCGGGAAAGGAAGAAAATCTGTTTATTAATTTGTGTTGCGTCTAAACTGGGCGAGTTGGTGTCATCAACATCAGACACCATTGACTGCTGTCGGTTAGAATTTTATGATTATATACGTAATATGACATCATGGAATATTGGCTCCAGATTATTTGTATGGACCGATGCAGAAGCTGCAATGATGCGTTTTAAGTTACCATAAATAGGTCATCACGACGTTGGCTCAGCTTCGGCTGTCACTTTATTGACATTATTATTCAATTGCCAAATGTGAATTACATGAGATTTTGCATCATGTGAAATTGTAATGTCGAACGACTCCCACTTCACACATCTCTGCATGTAACAGATGACAATATGATAATTGCTAAATGCTGTTGGGAAATTTGCCACGTTGCGCCACTTAATCACGTTAACTACCTCAGACGCACGCGCCTCGACCATGATGAATACCACGCACCGACAACGCGAGATCGTGAAGATGCTTAAAACGAAAACGCAACGCCCACCGCGTTCCTATCTCCCGCACATTCGTTGCTCAGTCAACACCAGTTTCGTCAGGCATTCTCGGCTGATAAGATAGCAGCACTATCAAAAATATAAACAAAGCAAGGAGATAACGCATATTATCGGTGCCAAACACTATTCCATCCGCAGTCGTTCCTCAAAATCAACATTGATATCAGTAATGGTGACGCTCAAAGCCCACCGAAGGGCAGAACGCAACATGCTTTGCGAACAGATTTGGTCGATCGTATTCTCCGGCGGTGAAGTCCGTACATCTGCGGTGTTTGAGACCGGAAGAACACCGTCGCAAACGATTACCGTTGAACCATACCGAAAACAACGTCAGCAACGGACCGCAACGATAAAGACCGCAAATCAGCAGATAAAAACATTCGCGCAATAACATTTCGACACGATCAACGGATAACCGTCAATACGAACCATTCCGGATTGTCAGATCATCGAAATCAGCCACGCGTCTTATTTAGCGCAACGAGGATACGTCATTGGCAGATTATCCGAATATCACGACGAATCGATCCGTGTCATCACGCCGAAATAACTGGTGACCGCTAAATGGTATGATCGCAGTTCGAGAATATTCCATATTAATCGCCAGACAATCGTCTTCCCGGATCATGTTCTGAATCAGATCAATCTCCGTCCGCGTCTGTTCAACGACGCTCGCTATTCCATGACCTTCCATAACACATCAGTTGTCGTCATTTGCTTCATCGTATTGATACAGCACGACCCGTGAACACAACAGTCTCCATCACCCGTAACGCCAGTTTCACCATACAACCGTATGACAGGTCCGGTTCATAATGGATACCATCAAAGAAGACGTCGGTTATCGTATTGTCGCCTGTACAGCCTGGCGTACAGTTGATGTTCGGTATTTACAGCCAAGTCGCGAATACGGTAGTTCATCTTTGTGGTCAACCTGCATAGCCATCATCATGTTATATTCCGGAAACGCCGTTTGTTCGCAGACGGTCCGGAACGTTACCCGGGTATTTGTTAACGGTTTGTATTAGTTTCAGTTCGCTCAACAGCAGGTTCTTCGAGCGTCAGTACGAAGATCCCGCGGACGTTGTATCGTAATCGTTAACCAGGGTCAGGCGATTTAAACGCTAATGCGCAGCATTGAGTTGCATGAAACATGAAGATTTCATCAAGTAAAGAATAGAATGTAACATGAATGAATTATTATTAACACGTTAGATATTTATATTTATATATCAGTAATATATCCGGTATACCGCCTGACGTCTGGACCAACCACAATGATATACGATCAATTCGTCTCCCTTGCTGTTCCGGGTTGCGATTGAACATTATAGTCGCCAGTATTTTGTCGAATTTGGATCGTTATCGCCGTATTCGCTAACCACCAGCATCGTGAAATTCAGCGGATCGACGTGTCGGTATATCAACGATCGTGTCGTTATCAGGTTACCACGCATCCTTCGGTTGCAGACAACACAGAATTGGTGACGATTAAAGTTGAGCGCAAGATTTTTCGATCGGTCATTAAGATGGCATTGATCCTGATCTGGATCATTTGTTCGCGCGAAAGCGGTTGTATATTGTGCATATAATGAATAAGAAATCATCATTATCTATATCGATATAGGACGCCAGTAGGCGACGATGCATTTAGTTTACCATGCCGTCAACAGCCGTCTTCTTTCACTTGTATTTCAGCGAGCGAGTTTAGATTTCGCCGACCAATAACTCAGTTAGCGTATGGCGGCTCAAATAACGAGTCCGACCATCAACCAGCATCCGGCGCGATTGAACCGAAATATCGCAACGTTCAACGCTTTGAACCACCGATCCTTCCGGATGTTACGGTTACCGAAGATATCAACCATCTTTGCGTTTCGCAGTTTGTCAATAGTTTGAACAGAATCGTCATTGTTACATTCCACCGTATTATTACAAATTAGTAAACCTAACATTAACATCAATAATGCGTCATAACGATAAAATAAAAGTCATCATTGACAGTGATAATCATTTAACTTGGTGATGAATGCGTTTACGGTCGATATGTCCGGTCAACGTTGGCCGGTGAATTGATGACCGGCATCGATGCAAGGATTGATTGATATCCATCCATCACGTATATCGTACGTACTCGACATCGATTTCCGATCAGCGTCGCGTCTTCATAGTTAATACGCATCAATAGTTTAAAACTATCTTCGCGTGATAGTTTATTTGCACAGTATCTGTCGTTCATCTCATTACGTCACGCACATTATGTCTTCATGTCAAATCATTTTGCATAATCACCGTAAACAGCGATCACGTCTTCAGTGACAGTCATAATCGCACGGCATTATCCTGGATAGCACATTTACGCATCATCATTATTGCAACATTTACACCATAACATTGAAGACGAGCGTTCATCAGACGTGATTTCCACGTCAGCATCGCGCATATTAACAGCCAATATATCTTCAATCATCGACAACAAACAGATATCCACCATAACCCGTAAACTCCACTATCGGTCGCACGCAGAACACAAACATTATCGGCGGTAAACGCATTTATTGAACTTTGGAGACCAGTGAATAATGTAAGACAGGGTGTTTTGTCAGTGGAGCGGAGAAATATGGCTTCCAAACGTCCACCGACGATTACGTCATTTTACGACCGTTGTGAAATTGTTGGTTAGAATTGAATGACAGCCGCAGCATGATATTGATCACGTGGAGAACCACCGGTAACTGACGGAGACAAGAAGCGTTTTGCTAATCATGTTGTCATCACCGATGCCGTTCAAAATTACAATTACTTTATCGATTAATCACACTTCGTTCTTTATGCCGAGATTTATACTGTAACAACGTAAACGACCATAATTTGCTCCTCATTGATCTCCGCGATGATAGTGATATGCGATATCTTTAAAACAAAGTTGTTGGGGAAAGCATGAAGAAAGATGACCAATAAAGCATCATTAGATGTTATTGCGCCTGACCTTTGATATTACGATGCTAATTTATCACCCGGTGACCGTGAGATCGTTATCGCGAACGCGAAAATAACGCAGCTTCACTGCATTTCGTAAAGTTGTCATATGTCGAGATAGTGAATGAAGATTTGCCGCACAAATGTCGCAACCGCTTATCCCTGACGAAGATCAAAGAACGATTCGGGCCAAATCCGCGTCTTCGCGATCCGCATTCGGTTTCTTTGGTTGTTAAAATTTCGAAAAGCGAGATCGTTAACCAGTCGCCCGTTCCACCAGCGCCTGGATAAACAGCCAGTCATCACCGTTTTCGGGTCAAAAGTCAAATTCCCGCCGACAAGCGCCTTTACGTTACGACATCAGCGACCATCTCCAGTAATCATCGGGTACAATCGTTCAAGTCGTAGAAGTCTCGTAATATTGAAGACAAGGTTTATGTTAGCCCAGGATTGCGAAGTGATGTAACTGGATATTGTCGATGGGGAAGGCATCGTTGTGATACCGTTCTCTCTGGATCAGCCATTTCCGACCAGGCACCCGACCATAACATGATGTTGAAATCTTCATGGTTCTTCATTATCAATATTGGTTTGACAATGCCGTCATCGGTCGCCACATTCTTTGTTCATCGCAGTTGATACGCAGTACGACCACTGTAACGACAACAGTTCATTGCCGCCTGGCGTTCGCCGTCAAACCACGGTTCACGGCAACGGAGGTTCTAGCTGCCAAGACGTCGGTCAGTACGATCGGTTCTTCCGCACCGAGTCAGCCTGAGGCAGCAGCCTGACGTTCGATGAAGCCGCGCATCAACACGGTAGTCTGTGTCAACCTGGCCTCAAAGTCAGTACAAAAAGCATCATTGCGGCAGTTGGTCAGACGGTCCGAACGCCGACAGGTAATAAAGCTCAAGCCTTCGCGCCCGGATCAAAAGCAAAATTTTCCGAGCCGTCGCAACGCGCATCCCCGCCCATCGCCGTAATGCAAACGTAGCCAAAGTTTGTGGCGCATTTATGGGCCGGTCCGGGCCCATAACGCAGCAGTATTTAGTGGATAAATCAATGGGCATCTTTATGGTCAGGTCGGCGATCATTTCGTTCCATCGAGCGGCGCTGTCGCCTGCGTCTATCGCCGATGGTTACAAACATTTGTCCACCGCCACGTCCATCCTTTCGCCATATCGTCAGCCGAATGCGCGTCCAACCAGCCGAAACCACCACCTTCAAACGGCCACATCACCGCCGCCCAACGTTCTCCGCGACGGTCGCCAGCGAACCACTGACCCAAACAAAGCAAGAGGAACAACTACGCATGACAAACATCCGCAAAGACGCCATCGATTGCCGACGGTTTTCATTGAGCGGTATTAACCGCAGATCGGTGTCTCATCTTTCGCTCAGCGACGGCCAGTTATTAGCGATCTCAGAAATTGAGCAGTGCCAGCCACCAATACGCCTTTGTTTCAAAATGAATATGCCGAGTTAAGATCGTCAAAGCCAGCATTTCAGAGAAAGCCCCGTAATACACGATTGAATGCGCCTAGTAGCCACTAACAGTTTGTTGAAATGTGGTGACAGCGTACTTCAATACGATCATTTTCTTTCATACCTCAATATAATAATATCTCCACGCATTATCATTAGGTTACATCTGCTTTCAGTCAACAGTTTGCACCGAACATTTTGAACCAACAAGCACCGTCTGCGTAACTGCAGGCACGGTTCGGTAGCCAGTCGAGTTGTTGAGATTTATCCAATTGAAAACATCCAAGATGACGATCGCAGAAAAAACTATCGTTTGACGCATTTTATCTTGATGAGCGGTTAAAATACGAAATGTCAAACGGTGTTTCCTTAAAGTTTACGCAACAATTCGATAATGTTGTTCGTAGACAGAAACAGCTCGGTCATGACGCAGTTTGGTAGTGTTGATAGCAAAGTCGTACAGCCGATTAGAATATATGAAGGTATTGCAAAGCACGCTTCGTGCGTTATGATATGCATCATTGCCCATGTAGTTTGCAAATCATTGAACCAATAGTCTCGTACCAAGACACCAACTACCGATAAAGTCGCATGAGCTATAGCGAGAACAAAATATCAGTACCAAAACAATTACGTTGCCTCTAATTGACGTATCATCGGCCGTATCCTCGCTCATCATAATTGTTGTTTGAATGAATTTGTTTTCATAGACACAGCCTATCCAGCGTATTTTCAGTGTTATTATTCAAATAATCATCATCGTCGACGTTATTCAAAATAACATCATCACTTTCGGATATTCATAACTTAACAGTACCATTAACGAATACCATCGACGCGATCTCAGAGTTTCGAAGAAAGTCACAGCGTAGTGTCAATTCACGGTTATCTAGTTTGAAATCAAAACCGTTTCAATAGTTCGCACCGTTTCAGACGTAAAAGTCTCCGAATGGATCCATTCGTTAAGATACCAGTATCTACGAAGATCATCAACGAATGCCACCCATGTATTTTCCAGCTTTTGGAACGTTTTGTCGTTATTTTACCGCGACAAGGTTACCGATTACGTGACTTCATCGTCTGAGTGTTACACGGCAAACTATCATTGGCTAACATAGATACCTGAAAGTGTCGTCCAAACCAAAGAAAAGAAGAAGCAGATGATCGGTTCTTCCCGATCACGAACCAAGATTACAGCATAATAGCAGCGCAATACCAACACAATAGCCACCGGATCGCTAGTATCGACCACGTCAGTTCAATATCTCCGGCTCGGCAACAAAAATGCTACCGAGATTAATTCATCGACGACGAATTATTCGTGAACCGCCTGATCAATACAGCCACGTCGCACATTCGCAGATCGAAAGTCAGAACAGTCACGCGCATGCTCGAACGCCGGTTCATATACGTTATCCAAACAGTCGGTACCGACGTAGCCGACCGAGCACTGAAACTCAAATTGACCGCGAGTATTCTTCAGTAGCTCGGCAGCAGGAAGCCTGGTCACGTCAATCATTCGCCATTAATAGCAAGTCGCCGAGCGAGCGCTAATCATTCCACGAATCAGTCCTCACGATTGTTTAGGCGATGGCAATATTCCATAATGTTTCGTTCAAATAAACAATTGCGCCAGCATCAGAACTTCGTTATCTCCGATTTCGAAGCTTCAATAATCAGCCTGAACGTCTTCGCTAATCATCAACGGCCACCGTTAAGTCTGTACCCGTTAATTATCACCATCTTCCTATTCCATTCTCGATATCAACGCTTCTTCATCATCCTCAAATCAATAAATCGACGCGACGTCCGCACGCCGAACTTCCGGCCCTCGCGTCAGCGTCCTCATGCGTCAACTCACGTATATCGTATATCAGAATCTACATGTCTGTCAAAGCTGGTTCTTTCAGACACACTTTCAAAACATTAGAACCAGTTTTCGTCGTTTCCAAACGCCGCCGTCAACAGCGAGTCGTTCGTTGGCCATCATGGAAGTTGACCTCGATGCAGTTGGCGATTCATTCGCTCACAGTTATTCCCTCCATATTGAGCAATCTTTCATACATACGGTCGCCTTTTAAAATTCATTATCAGTATAGGAATCGTTGATTTTCCATTTCGGGACAGGTAAAGTTTACAGTCAACCAGCCACCGACGCTGACTTTACGCATCCCCTGAAAAAGATCATCTTTCATATTTTATTTCATTGGGGTAATCGTTGGTTTATTCCGAATCGCATAGATAGATTCTCTTTGGAGAATAAAAACACGGCGATTTAACAAGTTGATATGGGGTGTTCCACCATAATAATACGCTAATAACAAACAATAATCACAGTACAAACAACAACAAATGTTTAACCGATACGCGGCCATAACAAACAAAGAAGATTCAGTCAATAACCATTCATTGATTCTCGATCAAAGAATGGTAACAATCATCGCTAATGATAACATTATAGCGACGATGGCCGACTGTCGCATTAGAAAAGAAACATTCGCACTTCGAAATAAAGTTGGTTCGGTTCGAAAGTCGAGTAGACGACACGAAAAGAGGTACTGGATACTGGAAATGACAGTTATTAGTATTGCGTCTCTGATGCCAGTTGTCGTGAAAAGTCGCATACGATGCATGTCTCTTCGTATCGAGAAACATTACACTAAAGACAACATAATTGCGCTTCGAGCGGATATTGCGTATTGCTGGTTACCAGCGCAAGCAATGTTCCATAGTATCGACTATACTGAGGTTGCGGTTATCTTTCAGATTGAAAAGAAAACAATGACGCCGGGGATGTTACCGAAGAGTCATCACCAAAACGTACCTTCGATTGATGTCACCGGAAAATAGCGGCAAGATGAAATTGCTGGTCATTGAATGCTGAATAAGAACGACAATAATACGTTCGCGTTGTTAATGCCAGCAATAAATGATATACATAAAGATGACAGAGCGGCAATAGTCGGCGACGAATGGTCGATATCATTTTGCATAAAATACTTCGCCAGCGATGTACCGGTTTGTTAGCCTAACGCTTACCCTCAAAGGAACATTCCGATATGAGGAAGTCCGCAGTTCGGGATCATATCGTTCAGTGAATATGTAGTTGAATGATTCGAATGGAGATGATATCTGAAACAACGCTTCCACCCATTCTATAATAACGTCTTCACGACAAACATGAGCCGTTGACGACACGGTAAACAATAACGTCGTTAGTTGTTCGATGTTGTCCTTCATCGTTCGCCATTGTGCGAGCATCATCACGTCGACGTACGAATCGGTTCGACTCACGTCGGCTTCCGTCAGTTACACGCATGTATCTACGACAGTCCTCAGCCACGATGTCACATACCAATCATTGGTCACGTCGTTCACGAATAATGCGTATCTGTCGATTTAATACGTCGACGGCATCTATCGCCAACAATAACCGCCCACCGTCAAGAATACCATTATCTGTCCTTCACGCGTTATCTGCGAAGATATCGTCACAAAGATGTTTGAATATCAGCGTTAAGATAGAATAAGAGAATCTTCCGTACGGAACATCGATGCCATCAGATACGCGTTGAGTCAAAGAGCCGATGCTTTATCAGATGCATCAAGCGTAAAGATAAAGTCAGATATGAGATAGTCAAAACACTTTCAGCCAGCATATACTTATGCATAGATAAAACCCTCAAAATCGTAAACGCATGCATAGTTTATACGGCAACATTTCGCTCGAAGTCATTATTATCAAAACAAATTACTGGTTAAAACAAGACAAAACATATCGTTCCTCCCTTACATCCGCAATAAATTTACCGACAGTTGAAAGCGTAAAGAACACGCCGTAGAGCGTATGCGTATCCCGTTCAGCGGCTTCAGCGCCAAGAGGTCGCAAGTTACGCCAACGTACGGCAATCACGAATCATCTCGCCATTGTTTCCGGTACCCAGGCCCAGGCTGTTATCGAAACGTCAACGCCATTTGAACTTTAAGCCCATCTCAACAATAAGCCGACCACTTGAATAGCCAGACGAAAGCGCAGACTTACGATCACTTCCGATATAGCGTCATGAGAAAGCCAAGTCGATGGATTAGCGCTATGCAAATGAATTAATATTGTTATCGTTGGCGTTAGTTATGCCGTTGTTCGTGAAGATTAACGCACGCGGCGGCAGGAACAGTAATTGAAGTCATGGTAACAGTCAAATCAATAAATAAATGCCGTGAGCTTCGTAACAGAAGAAGATATTGACATGTTTCTTATTATCCAGCGAAGAGTAGCGGTTTTCTTTCGGGAGTAGCGTAGTTCTGGCCAAAGCAGATGTTTAGACTAGTATGCCGCATGGCATGTTTCAGTAGCTATCATTGAGGGATCGGGCTCAGAAATTCGTCTTCAATCAGCGTTTAACCAGTTGTCCATAAATGGTGAAAAGCAACCGAAAGTTAAGAGATTAAAGCCGACGATATATTACGAGCTGCCGCCAGTGAAGTTTCAGTGGACGTCATGATGTTGTTGAATAGCTGAAGCGGCGCAAAATCCGTACCGATTACCGCAAAACTTTTCGAGATGACACCGTTTCAACAATGTCACGTGCATGTTGTGAAAGAATTTTAATGCTGTTCAATGGCAGTAAAATGGATTGTTTAGATATTCGTCAAGACAGTTGATGAAGAATACACAATATTACACATAATACTCATTATGACAATTACGTGTTCATAACGATGTACAAGAGTCAAAACAAGACGTAAGATCAGAAAGTCATCAATATATTAATAGCCAATGATACTATTCATTTAAAAAGCATGGCGTCCCACGTTTTACTGCATCACTACAATTTCTTCGAAATACCTCACCACCAACTTTCAAAGACGGAATTTTACCGTATATATAGTCTAGTTACTAGCCGTTTTCATACGAAAGTTTACATTATCAATTGTTTAGCATTATCGCAGCGTAATGCATTGCGTGATATTCGTATAGGTGAGTGATATTATATAAACAAAGAAGCTTTCACTATTTCGAGCTTCAGCACATTCTTCTTTAAATGTTTCCTTCTTAGGAGAAAGGCAGTTCAAATATGATTATTTTGAAAAACTAAACTATTCATAAGAGTGTATTTAGATGAAGTCAAGAGGCCACCCATTCACGCATATGAATATTTCGCTTGGTACCGATTATTACGCAGCCATATCAGCAGTTACAGTTCACAACTACTCAATAATCACTTCCTTTCACCACCGATAACTCACCCCTCTTTCCACACCAGGGTGCCAACCGCATTCGACGCATAATGATATGGTCGTGTAATAACCGTATCCTTATCAATGAGGGGATGAGAACAAAGTTGAGATGAAGCGTCATTACGGCAATTATCGCACGGTGAAATGGGAAGGTAGAGAGTATTATCATCGTCAGACACTCAGCATCACGGTAGCGGCGACATACCGCGAAGTTTCATCAGCCATACTTGACTATCGGTAATTATGATGATAACAAGCGTGAACAGTCAAGTTGTGTGTTCAATACGCCGAAATATACGCCAAATCAAAATTCCGTATCAATGAGCGCATCGATAAACAAGTGACAACAATGTTGCCATTGTTTTCCATTTCAATTTCAACATTCTCCGTAAAACCAAACATCACCGGGCTACCACTTCAGTGACACGGTCAAGATAAATAAAATGCGTACCACCGTACTATTACAATATCGGTCGTTACCGATATCAGCCTAATGCAAAATATATAGCCAGATCAGTAAGTAAATATCGTTCGCAAGAGCAGACGACAATATCGTAGCGTGACGATAATACAACACTGGCATTGTCTTTGTCTCCGATGTATGCTCGTCGACAGCGCAGAGCATGGTGATCGATTTCCGTTGAGCCGTTTATCATAATTTTATTGTCTTCATGTGTTAAACGTTTATCAATCAAAGTCAAAGACGCTTCGATAAAGCCGCCGACGAATGGTTACGACGCCGATGACGCCGCTACCGATGCGCCGGTTTGAATATCCTCGAACACGCAATTTACTCGTTCAACGCAATTTCACACCTGTGCTGCCACGAAACCGCAACGTCGACGTGCTCGATTTTACGTTTTGGAAAGATTCCTTCAACGCGTAAACTTTGAAGATCGATCGACCGAGTTTGCGCCGCCGTGCAGAGTTCGTGCTGTCGATCACGGTAGATCGTCAGTAGTCGGGTCAATAATATTACGCAGATCGGTAACGGGTTTTCGGTGTACGAAATAACGCTTTACTGTGTTTATCCTCACCGCCCGCAAACTTCAAGAAAGAGCAATATTTCATGAAAGCGAATGCAATAAAGTGAATACAAAATTTCGCTTCTTCCATTGTTTAGTGTCGCAGGCGAAAGATTTAGGGTAATACGCGCTTATCGTCAATCACGCTTGTCGCTGGTAAGATTGAGGAAAGTTCACGATGGCTCAGATTTCAACATTGACAATGATGATAATCCGGAAATGATAATCGGGATACCAGGGGAATTGACGGTGAATTGCGGCGCCGAGTTGACCGTTGTCAGTATTTCGCACTACGTTCGACACATACACAGTCATTATCATGTGCCCACGTTCTCCACTTCCAACTGCGGGTTTGTAAAGTTAACCACGGTTTTCGTTGTTGTTGATTACAGCATTTAAAATAGCCCGAAATCACGAGATGTTTTCTTAGACTGCGAACCCGGATGTTGGCATGCGATGGTATTTCAAGGCCATTCAGCCAACCGGGTCAAATAAGGAAGCAATAAAACAAGCCGACATATGTTGGTGGCGATTCACATAAACCAATAAGCCATTAGCAACTCAATAAACAAATTAGCCCATGACGAGATTGAAGAGTCAGCAGGTTTCGACGCGCTTTGGATGGTCAGATTAGTTCATCGGCGACATGTTGTACCGTCTGGGCCTCAACTCTACCATGACCAATTACCGCGAAGCGGCGCAGGTGCCTGTGTCCTTGATCTGCATGACGGTCTGGTAGATGGGCAGGTGGAAGTCCTCCAGTTTGTGTTCTCCAACTTTCCATACCTCTGGTTCTTCGCGATGGTGGCCGCGGTAGCTGGCGCCCAGACAGTACAACATGTCGCCGGTCTTGGTATGTCGACGGCGCTACCACCATCCCTAGAAATCGAAAGGTCGAACACCTCTGTGTGACTTCTTCAATTCGTCCTTGGACAATTTTGATTTGTGGAGTTGCGTGTTTTGTGGGCTTTGTTGGTTTAGCTGTTCGGATGCCTGAAACATATAATAATTCTGGCTTTGTAGCTTTTACGCATTGAGCGTAAGTGTCGAATGCAGTATAACAATCGAAATACTGCTATACGCCAACATCCGAAGCCCTGGTTGATCCTGGAAACCATCAATATGGTTTGCACAGTATTCATGCACAAGTGCCTTAATTAACTAACAACGAAAACCCGTAGTTTTCAACTTCGTAATAAATTCCACAGTTTGGGTGGAGGGCGGTAGACATGAATGGAGCTGTGAGCTGTATGTCGTGAACGTAGTGCAGGCGTAATTGACAACTCCAGCTTCGCCCCAGGCGCCGCCCTGCCGTGCAGAGTTGCTTCCCTGGCATGTCAGAACCCATGTACTTTGTCCATCGCCCGGTTAATCCCGATTATGTTTCCGGACTGTCAGCATCACCAAGTCCCTTCATCAACAAGAAAATCTGAAACTCCGTATCATTTCGTAGACTTTCCTCCAATCTTACACATGCCGTGATTGAACTTGGAATAATACTGTACGTATTAATCTCCAACCACCTCACCCATTCTTACCTACCAAACCAATGTTAAGTTGTCTCACAACCATGCTTTGTATTCACTAGAAACTGCAGTACATCCTCATGAAAATGTACCTCCATCTCTATCTTCTTAAGCTTTACACGAGGCGGTGGGATAGCCTAGTGGTTAAAGCGTTGGCTCGTCACACTTGCTCCGGTCTCGAACTCCACGGGCACAATGTGTGAAGCCCATTCTGCAGTCCCCGCCGTGATGCTGGAATATTGCTAAAAGCGGCGCAAAACCAAACCCAGTCAGTCAGTCCTAAGCTTCACACGTTAAAGGAATCTCAAAACATGCAAATGAAACACAACATCGACAGCCTTGGCTCTGTGCTGCTTACCAAAGCGTAGAAATTGCACATTCCAGACAGGATAAAACTGCACATTCCAGACAGGATATTAAACCATACATCAAAACGTACTTATTTTAGTACCAAAGCAATCATGAAACGTGTGCAGCCATCCAATCAGCAGAGAGAACCACATCAAACGTCCTTGGCTGGTTGATAAACGTTTAACACATGGGAACAATAAAATTATAATCAAAGCAACCTAACCCAAACTGATCCCCATGCCTGCGCGATCTGTTGAAGAGCAAATACATGAACAAAGACAATCTTGACTGCCCGAGTGTTAGGCTATGATCACATAGGAAATTGTGTATCTTAAATCTGTTTCCATGAACGATATTTGCCTGATCACAGCATATTAAGGACTGATATCGACAGAAGGTTCTGTATCTGATAATGTATAAAATACAGTGAACACATTTTGAGCATCTTGGACTGTAATCCTTAAGTAAGGTAGCCCGAATGATGTTTGAAACATTTGGGTGAAATATTAAATTAATTGGAAAAATAATATTTCACAGCATTACCACTTTGTTTATCGATACGCCTGATTGTTCAGGTTTGCAATTTAACATGTATATTTCAACGTATTTGAACCTTTAATATAAACTTGACTGAGGAACTGTCAACTTCACGCTTGTTGATCATCATCATAATTACTATTAATTCAAATTGTAACATTAAAGAACTATAGTATAATTCCATACTCTACCTATGATGCTGGAGTGTGTGCTGCCTGGAGAATGTCGGTGATAATTGTCTGCTTCTACTGGCGTGTGTATATATACTCTACCTTTGACCCTTGCTGTGCACTGGGGTGCTCCATGGCAGCGCGACTAGCTGTTCTTAATTTCTATCCCTCTATTAATTAAGGATGTTATTACACACATTATATACGGTAATCTGAATTGGGATGCTCATTGGCAATTTGGGAGGGTAGGAAGAGGGGTGGGGGTTGTCAGGGTGAGGGTGGTGGGAGGTGGGAGGTAGCATAGCCAAACGTAAACTACTGCTGATGTAACGCATGTATAATCAGTACAAAATGAAATATTCATATGCAATGAATTAGATTACAGCCCACCTTTGACTTCATCTCAAACACATCCTTGCTTTGAAATAGCTCATTTTGAAAATAAAAATCACATTTAGCCTAAGTAACTGCATCCGCCAGCCAGAACATTTTAAAGAAGAATGGCAAACTCAAACGGGCAGAGACAGAAAACAACGACACAAGCAATATCGACTCACGAACTCACATACAAGATATCCACCTAGCGCAATTGCAGCCCTAATATGCGTGCATAAGGAGTAATTATTTGATAAGCATGGAACTTTCTCGTATAGAAACGAGAGCAGCAAACGTTAGCTAGACAAATATGGTTATCAAAATCTCCGTCTTGGAAAGCTGGATACTGTGAAGACAGGGTAATTAAGGAGGTTATTGAAGGTGACGCAAACAGAACCGATAATAGAACACTGTGCTTAAAATGGCAAACAAACGTTATTCTTTGTGCAATATTGATTTAACCTGAACTCCGACCACTCACGCGCCGTCACCGACGCCGAGTCCAACAAACCACACCGTCCAATGACATCACCACGATGACGTCACAATACCATGCACGAGCAATGCGCCATAAACCAAAACAAGTGCCCTGACTTGTCACCAGCAAAGATGATTCAAACAATCCATCTTGCTAAAATCTAAAACCGAAAATTCCAAAATCCTCACGAATACAATACGACACATTTGAAAACAGTGGAAATCATCCCTCAGAAAGACTCATGAGCGATGAATCCTTAGCCTTACCGCTTCCAAACAACATCTGCCAAACATCACGGCGTGACAATCACAGAAACGGGCCGCAACCAGCACATCGTCGGAAACTAATTATATGCTTTCAGTTTTTCACCATTTATGAGGACCAATATAGCGGAAGCACCTTTGATTGAACCAATTCTCGCGTCACCACGTGATATTACTCGAAACATTGCTAAATGCGGCGGCAAACTGGTAGATCTAAACGTAAATGGTGTATTTGTAAACCAAGACCTCTTCTCAAAGTAGAACAGGGCCGCTACTCGTCCGAAACCTCCCTTTAGATAAATAGAGTATGTAATGTGCATCTTTCTTCATTACAAAACCCTCACGCCGCTTCTATTTGGCGTAACTACCAAACCCGATATTCACCACCAACCAATTAACCTTTGTTCCTGCCACCCATAAGCCGCATGCGTTGCTAAACTTCTACTCTACACTGAAGACGTAAACGGGCACAACCAACATAACAATAATAATAATTCATTTATAGCGCCTAGTATCCATCTGACTAGCTGCTCACTTGACGCTGTAATCAGGTGATCGTAAGTCACTAAGGTAACTTTCGTGCAATGTTAAAGAATGATCGTAACCAATGTGTTAAAGAATGGCTTTAACAGCCCGTAGCGTTACGTGAAACGTTTCGAGAATATAGTTTGGTTTGCTTGAAAGCTTAGCGCTACAATGCGCTACATTAACATTAACTACGACTATCTTAGCGCTAAGAGAGTTTGCACCTAGGCTCCTGAGCTCTACGGACAGGACTACACACCACCACATACAGCATGTTCTTTTTGCACTTTCTTAACTGTCCAATTAAATTCGACCATTACCGCGGATACTTAGGAGGGCAATATGTTTTATGCTTGTTTTATGTGCGAATTTGTTTTAATGTATGAAAACTAAAACAAATGTACCATATATTCTCACATACATTTATTTTAAGTGGTTTTATCGTGTCTCATAAGCCAATACTGGCTGAAAAGTGTATTTTATTCTGTGATCTCACATTCCGACTTGTATTCTATCTAATAATTTTGTGACATGTAAATAAACATATCTTTGTCTTTATCTTATCTATCTATTAGTTGCCGTCAGTCCAGCTCACATGTATTTCGATTCCTTTATTCTAGTTGATGGAATATGATTGCAGTAGTTCATCTTGCCAGCGACGTATCTTTTGTAATAGATAACACGTGAAGATCCGGGACTAGGTCCAGCACATTCTCCAAATCGCAGGAGTGAGTGAGTTAATATTTATCGTCACATCGGCAATATTTCAGCCGCCATCGTAATAAATTCCGCAGTAATTCATGAGCTGTAAGGATTATGGTTTGTTAATAATGACATCAGCCAATATAGGACTGATGATCACAAGACAGGTCTGTTATGCATTATAACCAATAGAAATGACACGGGAATCAACCAACGTTCAGCCCATTTTATGCGTCCTCGGCCAATGCAGACTGATGATATCAAACACCGCCAACTCCTTTTAAATTTCCGTTATTTAAATGTCTGATTTACCCGTGTCGTCAGCAAACCTCGGGCGTTTGTCGTAAAGAGGCGACTAACGATGTCGTAAGCGTCAGGTTTCTGCTGGACTTGATTCGACATCGTCGCATCTCACCAGTAGATCGATGCCTCATGACGTTGATCACCGAATCTGTCTGGTCCAGACTCGATAACTTCACAAGACCGCATAGCCGAATATTGCTGAGCGCAGCGTTAAAACAACAAAACCAATTCCATAATCATGCAGCCGAGTGAAACTACTCTACCGTCTTATATCCGGTTATCCTGGCATCCCACATTCCGCATATCCTATTCCATCCATCCATTTCCATTGCCGGCGTTAATCCAGCCCGTGACACGCATATGCAAGTATCGATCCTCCTATCCAGCCGACCTACGCGCAATTGCAGTCCCTCCATCTTCGGTTCGTAACATGTCCGGCAACCAGGCGACATGAAAATCAGGGAGAATTCTTTACAGTTTGAAATATTATCTGTTGTAACCATCCCAACGTCGACTTTAGCATATTCATCTGTTCCTTTCAATAATCTAAAGATGAAACCGTAACCCCACCATAGTCGATACCATGGAACTATTGCTTGCGCCTGAGTGGCCGTACGCCTGCAATATCCCGCCCAGAGCCATCGTTTATTCCTTCCACCGTTTCCCCAGACGTGTTAATGCACTCATGTGTGGACGAACCACGGAGGTAATGGCTTAAGTGTAAATATTTCACCACCTTTAGAGAGAGACTATACATCGCATGGGAAGCATTTCACGACCCGTTTTTACTCACGGCACCATCACAACCGGCCGCACTTTAATAGGAACACACACAACACAGCCCGTCAAACACCGTGTACCAATTTCTCGCAGTGGATGTCCCACCACTCATTGTTTCGACCTGAGGTTAACTGATTTCTCAGGGTACTGAATCTTTTCTTTCTTCACGATGATCCAGCCATGTCCAATCCTTTATAATGTTATATTATGATGGTTGGTATATTTACCTATATTTCTTGGTCAAGTGTGAATGAAAGTTGTGAAAACTGAATCTTAACTTTGCTTTGATATGTACCTGTGGGCATTGAAACCAGCAGCTTATCACGATTCCTTTTTTGTGGATCCTTTGTATTAGGTAGGTTTATACTACAGTAATTTGTATGTGTGATATTTATCTTGTTAAATCCTTTCACTATGTTTTTATTCTCCAAGAGGGAGAGGGAATTCTGGTTCATTTGTCCCTATCTGTTACAGGATTCAGGAATAAAGACACTACTCCCCAAAAAATGAAAATAAAATAAAAATTGTCTTTTTTCTAAAAGTCAAAATGGCACGTAAACAATTCGTCGTGAACTAGTTTGACTGCCTAAGAGCGCATACCATAGTTTTCCAGAAATTATTGAGAAAATCTTTTGATTCCTTATACTGATAATAATAGATTTTTAAAGAGGCATTACATTATGTAATACTAATATGGGAGGGAACTTTAGGTTTAGGGAATGATCCTAATTCATATCAAGAGTTAATTCCTTGCGTAGCAGACGGCTTCCTTTGTTGACATGGCAGATTTGACAAGTGTAGGAAAGAAAGCTGGTTCTAATGATTTTGAAAGGGGTGTGAATGCAAAGAGAGTTAGCTGGTAGACATGCCATTCCTCTGTCTATGCATACATTCAGGAGGTGGATTGAGCACATGACAGGACACTGACGCAGAGAGGCCAAGGAAGTTCAGCATTACGGATTGTCAGCGACTTGGTTACCAGGAGTTGGGATATTGAAAAGCGTTGAGAATATCAGAAATGAGAAGATGAATAGAGAAAGTCCCTCAGGTATGTAATGAAACCCCAGACAAGAATTACAAAGACTTCAACTGCGAAAGCGGAATTCCCCTCACCATTGATGAAAGATGTGCAAAAAGAAAGACATTCAAACTGGTGTAGGGCCCAAGAAAATCAAGATAAGGATAATTGATGATGAAAGCCCACTGGCTTTTCCGAACTGTGCGACACTCTGGGACAAACGATACCGTGGAAATACATGTACCATCGCCCAAACAACCTGAATTTGATCAATGGCAGGGGTTGATTCAGGATTATGGAGGTTGGTGTGCGTGCGTGCCCTGTGGAATGGCTTCAAATTCCTCCAACGGCCCGCGTACACCCGTACCGCGCGCAGATAACTGGATTCTCTGTTACGATAATGACCAAACCACACCAGGGCTTACCAGGGCCTTCACGAGTCCTGCAATTTGGGGACTCGAGCACCGAGGTGTCAGTGACCCGACTGACCCGAGCAACTTAATAACCTGGACGCCATCCGAAACCATCATCCGCGCATACACGTAGCTGTTCCAACTCTAACCCATTTAAACAATGCAACATGCATATGAATCCAAACGTTCCTAACAAAGCAATTGATATTCAGCGTCAATGGAAGTATCCATTACTTATCTGCAAACAGAATGAAGGCAACGTAAGCGTCACCGCACTGCCTCTACGCGATCAATTATGTGATTAATATTCATGAGCTGGCCGTGATACGTTATTACGCTCCGTAAATGCTGTAATATGATTGATGTGTCCGGGAAAAGAAACCAATCAATCTACTTCTCTTTCTTTGGTTTAAGTTTGACTGCGCTTCAAGATTATTCAATATTAATAAGCCGTTGCAGTTATGACATATTAGCAACTTTTAAACGTTCACCTGGACGATAAGCTTCACATAATCAATTAACCTTAATCACTTGCTGTACCGCAAAACACGTTCCAAAGCCGGAAGATGGCATAGATAAAGCATTCATTGATTGATGCCGCACGATGCCAGTATCTTGTAAAGATGGATCGACTATGGAACTTACAGAATCATGTAAAACAGATTTTAGACTTTTATATGAAAACGGCCTATTAAACTAAAGACTAACCATTTATTGCAACACTACGCTACGTATTTCTTCTTCCGAAACTCTTGCTGAACGGAGATCACGTCAATGGTATTCATTGTGACTTTGGGGAATTTTCACTATTAAGGATATAGGTCTCCCAAGTGTGAATGTTATTTTTAATGTGTATGTATGTGTTGATTGTTGAATATGTAACACTGAAATACGCTGGATAAGAACGACTGAACATCTATGTAGAAAAACAATTGTTCAAACATAGTATAGTGGCAGGGGACAGTGATAGCCGTAGCGGCCACATCTGTCCACGCGTCCGTAGTTAGGCAACGGCAGGTACTGTTTTGGGTAAAATGATATTTTGTTCTCCTTGTGAAACTTCATACGACTTTATGAGGTAGCGGTGAATTGTCGCAGTACATGGACCTGGTAATTTGGGTTCACCGGTTCGCGAAAAGCCCTGAAACCCTCCCTTTAACAAGACTTAATGGTCGTATACCTTAAACGCGCATAAGTGCTTGCTTTTTTGCGTAATACTCATACCATTTCCTGTCAACAGGCTTGCGATTCTTTTGCTATCAACTACTTAAATTGCCCCAGCGTCGCTTGTTGAGCTTGTTTTTCTGTCTACAGTGCTTATTGTGGTGCTTTACAGGACAAATGCTTGCGTAGACTAGGGGAAACGCCACAAAGACGACATTTCGTAGAGCTTTCCGGGCTACCAAATCAAGATAAAATGCGTCCAGACATTGGATTTTTCTCACGATCATCCATCTTGATTGCATGAGAGATGTTTACATTCAATTGACTCTGAGTCCCGTTTTACTCGGATTCCGGCCTCGAGTACCTCGAGTACTGTGAGAGCCCGCTACAAGACAGTGCTGCCGACGTACCGTCCAAGCCTGTCCGTTCCAGCCGTTCAGATCCAACCCCTACTGATAATGCATGACACAATATACGGAGGACATGAAATACAGCGGTCGAGTACGGGATACGTCGCCAATGATCTTTAAATAAACTTTGGATGGTAGTGTACCCAGGCGCATTCAGTCGCATTGCAAGCAAGGAGCTCTCTCACAAAGTACTGAAAAGACACTTTGACTGTAGGAGAATCATATCTCAACATATTCACTTAAGTAAACTTCTATAGCGAGTATACATGTATTAGATATTTGGCCGAAACAACTTTCAATAATTCTGGGAATACTATGCTTAATTCCAGGCCGCCGTTATGAGGCTTGCGCTGCAGGACAGACCAGTTCACGCAGTTGAGAACCCACAGACGTCAACATTACCACCAACGAAGCCAAAACAATCGATGGCAGAAACGGATAACTCCCACCGGAGAGCGACTGTACGAAACGGCGCCGAAACATCGCTAGCGTTTAATGTTTTGATTGTATATTTCTGGACAACATCTCCAACTTTACCTGAGCAAAGACATTCCTTCCCAAACTCAGAATGGAACCTTAGAAAATGGTCCGGAAAAACGCAACCCGATCTCGGAGATGGTACGGTGTTCCTCCATGTTTTTCATGCAACTCATACTCACGTGCTGTTCACAAAGACCAGCCCTATAAAATGCACCCCAAACCTGGTTGAAACATTTCCTACATTGTACAACGTCAGCAGGATGCCGCGACACACGACAGCTCCAGAGTGAACCAGGCGCTAGGAAGACTTTGAAGCCCACACTGCACAAGCTGCTGCTAATCACTTTCAGGTCAACGTTCGACCATCTACAGGCTGCAGCAACGTTTCCGGCCACCAACACCACAAATGATCGCCCCCTGTACTGGCAGACCAAGGGTTGACACAATAAGATGAAGACCGCCAGCCGTTGTTCGACAGCATGTACAGAATCCCTTCTATGCAGGCATCCGAAACAGCACGCCAGACAGTGGGAAACACACGGAAGACCAATCAGTACTGATACAGTACGCCGACGTCTTAACAGCGGGAACCTCCATTGCCGTAGACCTTACTTTCGTGGACCTATCCTCACCCTCTCGCCATCGGCGTGAACGTCTACAGTTTGGGTTCTACAACACCAAAACTGGCGATACAGGCAATGGAGAACTGTCTTGTTCACAGATGAGAGTCGGTACTGCGTATCAACTGCAGCAGATGGCAGAACAAGAATATGGCGACGACGTGGCCAGCGTTACTCAGACCAATGTGCTATGGAAAGAGACTCATGATGAGGTGCAAGCATCATGGTATAGTGGAATAGGCCTGAACCAGAGAGTGGGTCCTGTGGTGTTCCAGAACCTAGGTCCAGGGAGAGGAGGCGGTATCACAGCGGTGCGCCATCGACCAAGTTTCTCCTGTAAACCCCACGTCATACCACATTTTTCGCATGTCACTGGAACAACATTTTCCAGCATGATAACGCCTGGCCCATACTGCCAGAGCTACACGGGACTTCCTACAGCAGAACGGCGTCAACATTATGCAGCGGCCAGCCCTTAGTCCCTGATTTAAAACCCAATTGAACATCTTTGGGATGAAATCTTGTGAGGAGACTGAATAAATGTCATACCAAGGCCGAACACAGCCGATTTGCATTGCGCCAGGCCTTTTCTCAGAGTGTGGTTCCATAGTGCCAATGGCCTTCATCAATCGATCGGCGCACTCCATGCACAGACGCTGTGCTTCGCAGTTATTGCTGCTCGTACCGAAGTGGTCACACTGCAGGGATGGTACGTCTCGGAACGTCAGCCGAGTCCATTGAAAATGAAAGGATGTGCTCAAAAAACAAGCTTTATCTGCTTTTGCCCATTTCGTTAAGGATCAGCGCCCATCTCATTTTGAATCTGACTGAAGTTGCTTTCTGGTTGCTGAGTTATTTTGCCATTGATGATGTCAAGATATTGACTACACAGGTACAGTCAGTGGCCAAAAGTTTTTGATCCGCTTTTGGATGGGCAGGCTCCATTTCCGATGTAATGATTTGATTACAGTGCAACCGATGACGCCCCTAGTTTCGTTTTATATTTTCACTGTCCGCCATCATGCCGCCCGTCAACCGAGAATCAATAATCGACCGCAAAAGAAACTTTAATTGTTCGACCTGAAACGTTACCAACCGCCACAAAACTGGGAATACTGTAAGGACATTCTCGCGATCTCGCATTCCTCGCGATCTCGACCTTCGAAACAAGCTAAAAATGCCAGTATGAATGCGAGATCGCGAGAACGCGAGATTTGGCCAAAATCCTCGCGTTCTCGCGATCCGCATTCTCGCATTTTTGGTACATAGCACTTTTGTCAAAAGCCGAGATCGCGAGATTGCGACATTTGTACATGCTGTCAAATCCGCATTCTCGCTATCCTCGACTTGCCAGATATGGCCATAAAACATGAAATCGCGAGAACGCGAGAATGCGACATTGCATTTTCTCGCGTTCCGCGATCTCGCGATCCTCGCGTTTTAGACGTTGTCGGTGCGCATGCGTAATATCATAAGGTCAAGGCGCATGCGTATCTAAGTAGTGCTGTGGTCATGCTTCTTTCATGCTTTCACTTCCCAACTAGCATTTAGCAAAATTATCACATAGCTTGAAAAATGCTATCATGTAATTTACATACAGGATGTAGGGTAGAGTATATAAAGTCCGTTCCTGTTGTTACAATTTCCTATGTCCTTAAAAATCCTCAACATGTAAAATTCTATTTAAGAAACGAAATTCGTGAATATGAATGTCCAATAAAAGGAAAACATGAAAGTGTCCGGAAGCTGGAAAAAATATTAACGTCAGTGAGTGATAAAATAGTGCTTTAAAGCCGCATCATTTCGCAGCTATACCGTCAGTTATACAAATAATCACAGACCAGTGAGTTTCTCCATGATGCAATATCATATACGGCTAGCATAATCATTCAAACAAAATTCTAACCGACCAATTTCTAGCAGTCGTATTAAAATGAGCATGTCTGATGTTTTATTGGACACCATACTCGCTAGTTTAGGCCATAAGGAAATTAATTAATAGATTTTCTTCCGCCCCGCCTGACTACAAAACACCCTGTCTTACATTATTCTTTCGTCTCCCAAGTTCCAAGAAATAGAAATGCATTTGTACCAATAATATTTGTGTTCCTCCGGCAGCCATGATAAAGTGGAGACTACGGGTTATGAGTGAGATATCTGTTTATTCCCATATCGTGGTGGAAGAAGACACCCTGTAATAACAATAATATACACGATATATACAACATAAAATCACATCTGAAATGAACATGTCATCATAATAAATATAGTGCATAAATGTGCCTATCAACAGTCATATACCGGTATTACGCGATGCAATATCACACAAATGACTTTACGTGATCACATGTTTACAGTGATATACAAAATGAGTGTTGGCATAAAGACTTATAATAATACATGGTATAATAATGAAATAGACAATAGATACTGTCGTACAAATAACCTATCCTGTGGGTTACATAATGAGAATGGGTTTGTACATCCAGCAGCCGAACAGTCATCGCATGCAATAACCCTATATAGGTACCACACAATTGATCAAATGTAATCTTTGTCAAGTACATACAATATACATGATAGATGAGATATATCAATCTTACACGATACAGAATATAGTTACCAAACAACAACTACCAGCCAGCATATTGACTCGGACATTATAGAAAAACAAAACCATAAGCACATTCATACAAGTTACATGGTATACCGTGCATTGACTTTATATTTTGTTTATCATGGGCATATTTATACCTATTTTGTGTGTAATGATTAATGTTAGGGCTTAATTTACTATATGTAATAAATTAAAATGTATAACAACCAAACCTTTGATTCTGACCAAACTGTGACACAGAACGGTACATGAAACACAAAGAGACCCGTGAAGATCTGGGTTAGAATATATCTTCAGTAACCCATGCTTGTCGTAAGAGGCGACTATCAACGGGATCGGGTGATCGGTGGCTCGCTGACCTGGTTGACACGTCATACGTCCGCAGATCGGTCTCTGACCGCTATGATCACTGGATTGTCTAGTCCAGACTCGATTATTTTACAGGCCGCCGCCATATAGCTGAAATATTGCTGAGTGCGGCGTAAATCAAACTCACTCACTGAAACACAAAGTAAAGGAGGCAGCTGAACTGACAACTAATTGCAACTTCTTAAATGCATAAAGAATCTGCCGCCCGCGAGACCACTATATCCTGATATAAGATAATGATGATTTGTTATTCATTTATGTATTACAATATACAACCACTCGCGCGGTGGGCGAGCTGGTTACGCGCCGGCTAGTGAACCAGCGAGGTTGAGGTGTCGGGATCAGGCCCATCTGGCGACTGGGTTTAAAATCTTGCACTCAACTTTGTGCGCAGACTCTTCTGCAGTTGTCACAACCCGAAGTGCACAGTAGACAACCCTGTGCACTTAAAAGAACCCACGAATCAGTTGGTATATGACCAGACCTATGGTCACATGAATACGTGCAAACACTTAGTTGCGGGTACATCAACGCAGTCAAATTCGACAAAGTACTGTGACTATGTGTTCCAGTCCACCCAGCTTGAAATGGGTATCTCGTTAGAATGAGAAGGTCACAATAAACTCGGTGCGCCTCTAGAGGCAGCAAGCAGTTGTATACTCCCAAGGGGAGTTGAGATTGATCATACTATGTGCCGCGTTGAGATTGACATCCAAATAAACGAGGAAAAATATACCAGCGCCTTGAGCAAGAGGAGAAGTTGCGTGGATATGTGCGATATATAAATATAAAATATCCTATGATGTTAATAATAATAATTCATTCATGTTACATTCCCTAATTTCTTTACTTGATGAAATACTCCACAAACGTAGCACTACTGAACATGTTTGATGCATGTGAATTGAATCCTTGGACATTAATTCTACACAGGTGCCTTTAAAAGTAAAGAATAAAATGGAAATTCATTATTCTTCCTAGTCTCCCATTTTTTTTTAGAAAATAATCAAACTCTGTATTTAAATTTATTGCGGCCTTACCTTCACAAGCTCGGCATGCTAATATTAGAAATAAACCCCCATTCACAGCCCAGAGGTACGAGCATTGCTCTGAATAAATTAGTGAGTTTGGCTTAACGACTTTCAGCAGTATTTATCTTTCGGTTATATCACGGCTTGTCAGCCTCGATATGGGATGAAACCCACCAACATGGGTTTCTCAAGGAACGCAATTCCATTGCGACGCCTCGAACTACTGAGCCACCTATGATCCCGGTTCCAAGATGACTGTGTAGGTATTTATAGAAATTGGCAGAAAAACGGCAGAGATCAGCGAGGATCGCGAGATCGCCACATTTGTCAAATTAACTCGCAATCTCGCATTCTCGCGTTTTAAAAAATCGTTATAGAACTGTATGGGCAATTGAAACAAAGATGAGAAACGCGAGATCGCGAGACGAGTTTGTTAAATGTGGTAATCTCGCGTTCTCGCGTTCCTCGTGGTTTTTGAAAATCGTTACATAGAACTGTATGGATTACTGGCACAAAATCGAGAACGCGAGATCGAGATGTCAAGATGTCGCAATCGTCGCATTCTCAAACTCTCAGCGTTCTCGTGTTTTTGAAAATCGTTACATAGAACTGTATAGGTAATTGGCACAAAAGCACGAGAACGCGAGATCGCGAGATTTGTCAAATGTCGCAATCTCGCGTTCTCGTGTTTTTTTTTTTACACAGAACTGTATCCGCTGCGCCACCCGCATGCCCAATTGATGAAATCTTTTTTACTTGATAACATTTCCATCTTCATTATGATGATAAGAAATGAAAACATTTGAAGTTTAACCATCTGCCCGTGGTAAAAATGTTAGGACTGAAAAATAACGAAGTCAGTGTACGTCTTTATATTTTGTTTAATAATCATAATTAGTTTATTATAATATTTTGTTGCATTTTGAAAAGCACGAGAAATCGAGATCGCGGGATTTGTTAAGTGTCGCAATCTCGCGTTCTCGTGTTTTTGAAAATCGTTACATAGAACTGCATGGGTAATTGGCACAAAAGCACGAGAACGCGAGATTGCGAGATTTGTCAAATGTCGCAATCTCGCGTTCACGTTCTCCTGTTTTTGAAAATCGTTACATAGAACTGTATAGGTAATTGGCACAAAAGCACGAGAATCGCGAGATCGCGAGATCGCGAGATTTGTCAAATGTCGCAATCTCGCGTTCTCGCAGTTTTGAAAATCGTTACACAGAACTGTAATTCTGCTGCGCGCCACCGCATGCCCAATTGATGGTATATATAGATTGATGAACAACATGAAATCTTTTACTTGATAATATTTCCATCTTCATTATGATGATAGAAATGAAAACATTTGAAGCCTAACCATCTGCTGAAGCGGTAAAAATGTTGGGACTGAAAAATAGCAGAAGTCAGTGTACTGTCTTTATATTTTGTTTAATAATCATAATTAGCTCTTATTATAATATTTTGATGCATTTTGAAACTTATTAAGAAGCGCACGAACTGCTTTAACACTTATAGTGAATATATAGCATGGCTGTAATATCTAGACATTGTAGAGATTGCCAACGTGAATCATATTTCACACACACGCGCCTAAAGTGCGACCTAGTGTATGTTGTTTCATTACCAAACCAAAAACATGAGTCTCATCAATCAATTCAGACAATGACCTGCTCTTTCATCCGATTTGAATTTTTCTTGTGTAAGTGAAATCAGACACTACAAGCAACTATGGTTACACTAAATTCTAATTCCTTTGTTTAATAAGAAAATGGTATTTACCAAATTAATTGTACTTTTCATTTAAGTTTTAAAAAAGTCGTATTTCTGTCTTTTTATGTCAAGGTTTAGGCAGTATGTAGTTAACTGAGACGTCACAGACTGCCCTGTGTTAAAAGTAAAGGATAAAACACATACCAGAGATTTTCATGGCAAATGTAAATCCACGGACTCGGGAAAAATCCCTTGGACCGGAAATTCTGCTGCCAAAACCGAGGAGGAGTGTTTCATCCACCATATGAACTGTCATGAATGTAAAAGGCCAAATATGTATTATTTTCATTTTGTGTAAATGTTTGTGTACATGTAAATGTACTGAGCGTTGATCAATGTACCCAACCTTGATGGAACAGCCCGTAAATGATGGAAGAACTGGTGCGTCACCTGGGATGCGACTGGCAGCCAACACCTGACTTGCACGCGCAATGCGCACTTCCATGTCCTGTAAGCGATAATCGCAGTACCCTTTTGTGAGGAACACATGGTTCATACTGACAAATAATCTCATTCTTGACATCGATCCTTCGTAGCCTAGTGGATAAAGCTGCCAAGCTAAGAGGGAAAGGTTGCGGGATCAGAAACCAGCCATCGCCATTCTCATATATTGACATTTTCATAATGTGATATTTTTACGGTCGTAAAAGTCGCTACAGATCGTAAAATAATCGCGCAACAGATCTTCGATGAAGCTTATAACTGGTCGGAACCATCCAATCGTGAGAATGCGTAACAGATGCAATCAGAGCTTATGAAATCGGTAAAGAGCGTCAAGAAGGGAAAAATATACAAAAATGTTCCACCACCGCGAAGATCTAATACGATATTTTTGTCTCGCGTCAGATCGATTATATAATGGGGGCGGTTAGTTCCTATAGGAGAATGCTTGTGGGGTGGAGGTGGGGGCATTACCTTCAAGTCGAACAAAAGATAATTCTATGTTTGTTGTTGGTGCTAACAAGGTTCATAAGAAAAGGTTGAAGTGGTAAAGAAATGAAATAAGTCTAAACTGATATTTGACATTTCATGACATAATTCTATTTGGTAGTCCCCGACTATTAATCACAAGATAAAAACATATCATATAAAATATCAATATATCAAACATTGCACCAGAACATTAATAATTACAAATATTAGAAAGGTAAGATTTTATGGACGTCAACATCTTTATTGTGACTCACTACGACGTTTCGAGCTGCATGTTTGCTTCTTCACCTGATGAAATGCCTTTCAAAGATTTAATTACAAATACATATTCAATTCTGGCTTGGATTAAGCACTTGCTTTATCAACAATATCACCATAAAGTCACAATTCATCTTACACAGCCATTACATTATTTTAAGCAAGCTTCATTGTCATAGAGACCCTATCTAAGTAATACAACATATCAATGTTGTCAACCTGAAGTCTGTGTTTCAGGGTGGACCAGTTCTCTTTGGAGGTCTTGATATTTCTTTCTTTAGGGGAAGTCTCTGCCTAGCACTGTACCATGTATTGCAACATGTCTTCAGTTCATTAATGTTTAACTCCTCCAGCAAAGAATGTCCATCCTTTTGTTTACTCTGTACATGTATCCTTCAGCACACAAGGCACCTACCACCGCGTGAAGTAGAATTGTAATTGAACTGTTAACTGTCCATGCGAGCCATTGTGAAAATGATACTAGCTATTTAGTAACTTGATGGTATTTATACAATATGTAAAGACATGTATGTACTGAATGACACTGATTAAGTGAACACATTAATCAGTATCATTATAATCTCAAATTGAGCTAAACTCAAATGGAAATCATATTCCACAACGTGGTTAAAAGATTTCACAGCACCCAGTGACTTAATCCCTTATAACAACACCGGCACAACATCGCGGAGACTATGCTGTAGCATTGGGGTAAATTCTACTTCGAGAATACTCCCATCGTGGCCTGATCGTGGCTCTAATGTAAACGCAGCATTACATAAACACTAGCTTTTGACAAATCCGATATGCATGATAAAGTTAATCAATCAGTCAGCTGCATTATCGGTTAATCCTCTTGATCGATGTTTGTTTTATAATTCAGGGTGATAATTCCTCCTTCCCTGCACTTCCACAAGCATATTACATAACGTGAAACACATTTGTTGCATCAGACCTAATTTATAATGTTGAGTATTTACTGAAGACACGGGAATGCCAAAATGTGTTCATTTTGTTTGGCAATCTATGGTGTTACTTACTACTTATTATCTGTTATTAATTCATTAATATAACTGATCATGAAGTGAATTATAACAAATAACATGTGTATGTTTTATACCACCAAACACGAGTTACGGCTAGGAGTAGTAGTGGCTGTATTAAACTTATGGCCGACACTGTTTTGAGGATGAACGGAACTCTTTATTGTTGCATAAGAAATAAGCATACATGTATTTGAATGTCCCACACCTCGCAAACTTACATAACATGATTGGTAGGACCATGCAGTCAAAACATTTAAACAAACAATCGAGAGGAATGTGGCGATTTCTAGCCTTTGAGGGGGATAATAAACACGTCTTTTTTATGCTTTTCGTCACATCGCCATTATTCCAGCCATTTAGTGACGAAATCAAGTCTGCATCCATAAACATTTTAAGTCCGTAAAAGTCCAAATGAGTTTTACTTTAAATGCATATTTATTCATGACATTGTTATCTAAAACAGAAAATGTCATAGTACTTAATGTAAAGGCACTCAATTCGTTATTCGCATTACATAGTTACAATTTATGATACAGATTAACTTCCCTCAGGTAGTTAACAATGAGATCACGCGGGAAAACAGGATATCGGTGGTACATGAGTATAATCAAAGCAGTACATTACCAAATGTACAACAAGATGACTAAATGATGCATCAATTAAAGTGTTTATAAAACAATCTTAAAATGAACTTGGATACATTTTTAAGAGTAGATATTTTACTTGAAAGCTAGGTTGACGAAACTTTGACAAATTCGGCCATGTAAAGTTCGTTTTAACAATGATACTAATTCGTTCCATGAATTAATAAAGCCATAGATAAGTAGGGTCTGAAACTTGAAACAAAAAAACTTCATCCTCAGTTAAGCGGCTCACAGAAGGAGTATTACGCGCTAATATGAAGTACGGTAATCCAATGTTTTCATAGCAATTCGCTTTGGTGGCACTTCTATAATAATTTTGGTTTTCGCTTTACCGGGAATAGGAATATTGAAATTTCGCTTTCCCGCCGACACCGGTTAAAATACTGTAAAATGATTGTCCTCCTGAGAGGGTACGTAAGTCCCAAAAACATTCAAAGTAAATTTTGAACTAAAATGTATGGCTAGATGTGTGTAAATTCAAGTTAACAACTGAAGGGATGATGTACATCCAGCCATAGGGTCCATGCAGTAAGCAAATGTATTGTAAGTCCCAATGGTCCCCAGTATGGTGATCTACCTTCAGTTGTTGGCAATCTATAGCCTGTT
>NW_025766538.1:0-35139 GCF_003918875.1 Haliotis rubra | reverse complement strand
TGATCATTCCTTCTAGCATTTGCTAGTGCTAGCTTCTCAATCGGCCAACACTAAGCAGATACCAGGAGGAATGGACACCTTCTTCAATATTTCAAATGCTAAACTACGCACAAACCCCTTTGAAGAAAAGTACAGTGGAAAATCCCCAGCATTTGATAGTGCTAGCCAATAACTTTTGCAAGCACTTGTCAAATACCAGTGATTTGACCTCGGTTTCTATAACAAATGTATTGAAGCACGATGGAGCTTGACAGAGTTGAATTGCCTGCTAACTTCCCCAGCATGTGCTAGTGCTAGTTGTGGTTTATATACCAGCACAGAACAGACGCAAGGGAAGTCAAGCGATCATGGATTCGATCTTCTTTTACTGGAATGCTCAGAAAGGTTGACTTGAAAAGTGACCTATAAACCTCCAGTATGTATAGTGCTAGCAGCTTTAATCCAAGCATGCACACAACAGATGCGGGATGCATACAGGCTCATTTCCTTGCTGAGAATCCCAAAAGGTCTTCTTGCTGTCTTCAGAGGAAATAGGAGGAGTGTTGCCGTGTAACCCCAGCATATGCTAGTGCTAGTCATCTTTGTCCAAGCAAGCACCAGGCACATGCAAGGAATCAAGTAGCGTCTCATGATCCATATTCATTCTTCCTCTCTTGTCTGTATTCAAGTCAAGATACAACTGTGGATGTAGCAAATACATTCTCATAATATAGCACACTCTCATGACAGAGAGGAGACGCTGACACGGCAATAAGCTGCACATGTCACTGCACATTGAGTGGTGTCCGACAACAAGATGATCGCCTGACAAAAGCTCTTGATTGGATCTATTATCTTAGCATGATGGCGAAGGATTAGTGTCCAGTGGAGTCAACAATGAAATACTAAGCACACATTCAATCCATGGTGGATTTTGGTCACAGCAGTCTGCAAAACATACAATTTTCTCTCCGGGGTAGATCACTTATTCAAGTCGTGTTCAGCGGATGACGACATCTGGAAAACAAAGGCTGCTTCGGGGTGATCATTCCTTCTAGCATTTGCTAGTGCTAGCTTCTCCATCGGCCAACACTAAGCAGATACCAGGAGGAATGGATACCTTCTTCAATATTTCAAATGCTAAACTACGCACAAACCCCTTTGAAGAAAGTACAGTGGAAAATCCCATGCATTTGATAGTGCTAGCCACAACTTTTGCAAGCACTTGTCAAATACCAGTGATTTGACCTCGGTTTCTAACAAATGTATTGAAGCACGATGGATCTTGACAGAGTTGAATTGCCTGCTAACTTCCCCCAGCATGTGCTAGTGCTAGTTGTGGTTTATATACCAGCACAGAACAGACGCAAGGGGAAGTCAAGCAGTCATGGATTCGATCTTCTTTTGTTGAATGCTCAGAAAGGTTGACTTGAAAAGTGACCTGCTATAAACCTCCAGCATGTGCTAGTGCTAGCCTTTAATCCAAGCATGCACAAAACAGATGCGGGATGCATACAGGCTCATTTCCTTGCTGAGAATCCCAAAGGTCTTCTTTTGCTGTCTTCAGAGGAAATAGGAGGAGTGTTGCCGTGTAACCCCCAGCATATGCTAGTGCTAGTCATCTTTGTCCAACAAGCACCAGGCACATGCAAGGAATCAAGTAGCACGTCTCATGATCCATATTCATTCTTCCTCTCTTGTCTGTATTCAAGTCAAGATACAACTGTGGATGTAGCAAATACATTCTCATAATATAGCACACTCTCATGACAGAGAGAGGAGACGCTGACACGGCAATAAGCTGCACATGTCACTGCACATTGAGTGGTGTCCGACAACAAGATGATCGCCTGACAAAAGCTCTTGATTGGATCTATTATCTTAGCATGATGGCGAAGGATTAGTGTCCAGTGGAGTCAACAATGAAATACTAAGCACACATTCAATCCATGGTGGTTTTTGGTCACAGCAGTCTGCAGAACATACAATTTTCTCTTCGGGGTAGATCACTTATTCAAGTCGTGTTCAGCGGATGACGACATCTGGAAAACAAAGGCTGCTTCGGGGTGATCATTCCTTCTAGCATTTGCTAGTGCTAGCTTCTCCATCGGCCAACACTAAGCAGATACCAGGAGGAATGGATACCTTCTTCAATATTTTAAATGCTAAACTACGCACAAACCCCTTTTGAAGAAAGTACGGTGGAAAAATCCCAGCATTTGATAGTGCTAGCCACAACTTTTTGCAAGCACTTGTCAAATACCAGTGATTTGACCTCGGTTTCTAACAAATGTATTGAAAGCGCGATGGATCTTGACGAGTTGAATTGCCTGCTAACTTCCCCAGCATGTGCTAGTGCTAGTTGTGGTTTATAAACCAGCACAGAACAGACCCAAGGGGGAAGTCAAGCAGTCATGGATTCGATCTTCTTTACTGGAATGCTCAGAAAGGTTGACTTGAAAAGTGACCCCTATAAACCTCCAGCATGTGCTAGTGCTAGCCTTTTAATCCAAGCATGCACAAAACAGATGCGGGATGCATACAGGCTCATTTTCCTTGCTGAGAATCCCAGCAAGGTCTTCTTGCTGTCTTCAGAGGAAATAGGAGGAGTGTTGCCGTGTAACCCCAGCATATGCTAGTGCTAGTCATCTTTTGTCCAACAAGCACCAGGCACATGCAAGGAATCAAGTAGCACGTCTCATGATCCATATTCATTCTTCCTCTCTTGTCTGTATTCAAGTCAAGATACAACTGTGGATGTAGCAAATACATTCTCATAATATAGCACACTCTCATGACAGAGAGGAGACGCTGACACGGCAATAAGCTGCACATGTCACTGCACATTGAGTGGTGTCCGACAACAAGATGATCGCCTGACAAAAGCTCTTGATTGGATCTATTATCTTAGCATGATGGCGAAGGATTAGTGTCCAGTGGAGTCAACAATGAAATACTAAGCACATTATTCAATCCATGGTGGTTTTTAATGCAGCAGTCTGCAGAACATACAATTTTGTCTTCGGGGTAGATCACTTATTCAAGTCGTGTTCAGCGGATGAGACATCTGGAAAACAAAGGCTGCTTCGGGGTGATCATTCCTTCTAGCATTTGCTAGTGCTAGCTTCTCCATCGGCCAACACTAAGCAGATACCAGGAGGAATGGATACCTTCTTCAATATTTCAAATGCTAAACTACGCACAAACCCCTTTGAAGAAAGTACAGTGGAAAATCCCCAGCATTTGATAGTGCTAGCCACAACTTTTGCAAGCACTTGTCAAATACCAGTGATTTGACCTCGGTTTCTAACAAATGTATTGAAGCACGATGGAGCTTGACACCCAGAGGATTGGTGCCTGCTAACTTCCCAGCGTGTGCTAGTGCTAGTTGTGGTTTATACTTCCAGCACAGAACAGACGCAAGGAAGTCAAGCAGTCATGGATCTTCGATCTTCTTTATTGGAATGCTCAGAAAGGTTGACTTGAAAAGTGACCTATAAACCTCCAGCATGCTATTTAGTGCTAGCCTTTAATCCAAGCATGTACAAAATAGATGTGGATGGCATACAGGCTCATTTCCTTGCTGAGAATCCTAAAGGTCTTCTTTGCTGTCTTCAGAGGAAATAGGAGGAGGTGTGTCGTGTAACTCTGCGCATATGCTAGTGCTAGCCTACCATGTCAAATGGGCACCAGGCACATGCGTAAGGAATCGGGCGAAAGCACGTCTCATGGATCCAAATTCCATTCTTCCTCTCCTTGTCTTCAGGTTCCAAGTCAAGATACAACAGTGGATGTAGCAAATACATTCCTTATGTAATATAGCACACTCGCATGATAGAGGGAGACGCTGACACGGCAATAAGCCGCACATGTCACCGCATTACTGAGTGGTGTCCGACAACATGATGATCGCCCTTGACAAAAGCCCTTGATTGGATCCATTATCTCAGCAATAGGATGGCGAAGGATTAGTGCTGTCCAGTGGAGTCAACAATGGAAACAAGCTTCAAGCACACAGTCAATCCATGGTGGTTTTTGGTCACAGCACCTGGGTGCGTCATACAATTCTCTCTTTGGGTAGATCAATTTATTCAAGTCGTGTTCAGCGGATGACGATATCTTGGAAAACAAAGGCTGCTTTCTCAAAGATCGGCCCTTCTAGCATACGCACAGTGCTAGCTTCTCCATCGGCCACCACCTGAAGCTGGTGATACTTGCGGAGAATGGACAACTTCAACATATTTCAAATACTAAACTACGCACAAACCCCCTTTGAAGAAAAGTGCACGGTGAAAAATCCCCAGCATTTCCGATAGTGCTAGCCACAACTTTTATAAGCACTTGTCAAATACCAGTGACTTGACATCTCTTTCTAACAAATGCATTGAAGCACGATGGAGCTTTGATATTGATGAATGGCCCCGCTAACTTCCCCAGTACAAAGCTAGTGCTGGCCAGGGTTTATATACCCGCACAGAAATAGACGTGTAAGGGGAAAAAATAAGCAGTCATGGACTCGATCTTCTTTCATTGGAATGCTCAGAAAGCATGACTCGTGTAACTTTATAAACCTCCAGTACGTGCTAGTGCTAGCCTTTAATCCAGCATGCACAAAACAGTGATGCGGGATGCAATAGGCTCATTCTCTCTGCTGAGAATCCCAAAGCTGGGTCTTTGCTGTCTTCAGAGGAAATAGGAGAGAGCGTTGCCGTGTAACTCCCAGCATATGCTAGTGCTAGTAGTTCCTGGTCCAACAAGCACCAGGCATATGCAAGGAATCAAGTAGTACGTCCTATTTATCCAAATTCATTCTTCCTCTCTTTTCTGTATTCAAGGTCAAGATACAACAGTGGATGTAGCAAATACATTCTCATAATATAGCACAATTCCCTCATGGATAGAGAGGGAGACGCTATCACGGCAATAAGCTGCACATGTCACTTCATTACTTGATGGGTATCCGATAACAAGATGGATCGCCTGACAAAAAGCTCTTTGATTGGATCTATTATCTAGTAATGTATGATGGCGAAGGATTGAGTGTCCAGTGGAGTCAACAATGAAATACTAAGCACACATGTCAATCCATGGTGTTTTTGGTCACAGCAGTCTGCAAAACATACAATTTTCTTTTCTTCGGGGTAGATCAAATTTATTCAATGTCGTCTGGGGCGGATGACGACATCTGGAAAACAAAGGTTGCTTTCAGGGTGATCATTCCTAGGCGCACTTGCTAGTGCTTCCTTCTCCATCGGTCAACACTAAGCAGAGAGATCGGTGGAGGGACGACAACACCTTCTTCAATATTTCAAATGCTAAACCTACGTACCAAAACCCCTTTGAAGAAAGTATACAGTGGAAAATCCCCAGCATTTTGATAGGTGCCAGCCGCTACAACTTCTTTGTGAAGCACTTGTCAAATACCAGCGGATTTAATCCCTGGTTTCTACCGGTGTTCGCATGGAAGCACGATGGAGCTCTTGACAGAGTTGAATCTGTTCGCTAACTTCCCCAGCATGCGCTAGGCTAGTTGTAGTTTATACCAGCATGGTAAATACGCAAGGCAAGCCAAGCCGGCATCGCGATTCGATCAGACTTTTATTGGAAATGCTCAGAAAAGGTTGATTTTGAAAGTGGACCTCAAGTAAACCTCCAACACGTGCTAGTGCTTAGCCTTTAATCCGGGGCAATACACAAAACAGATGCGGGATGCATAATAGGCTCATTTCCTTGCTACGAGGAACCTAAAGGTCTTCTTGCCGTCTTCAGAGGAAATAGGAGGAGTGTCGCCGTAATCCCCGGCGCTATGCTAGTGCTAGTCATCTTGAACCAACAAGCAATTGGTATACCATGCAAGGAATCAAGTAGCACGTCTCATGATCCAAATTCATTCTTCCTCTCTTGTCTGTATTCAAGTCAAGATACAACCGTGGATGTAGCAAATACATTCTCGCGAATATAGCGCACTCTTCATGACAGAGAGGAGACGCTTAATACGGTAAATAAGCCGTACATGTCATCATACTACTGAGTGGTGTCCGACAACAAGATGATCGCCTGACAAAAGCTCTTGATTGGATCCATTATCTTAGCATGATGGCGAAGGATTAGTGTCCAGTGGAGTCAACAATGAAATACTAAGCACACAGTCAATCCATGGTGTTTTTTGGTCACAGCAGTCTGCAAAACATACAATTTTCTTTCTCTTCGGGGTAGATCACTTATTCAAGTCGTGTTCAGCGGATGACGACATCTGGAAGAAACAAAAGGCTGCTTTGGGTGATCATTCCTTCTAGCATTTGCTAGTGCTAGCTTCTCCATCGGCCAACACTAAGCAGATACCAGGAGGAATGGACACCTTCTTCAATATTTCAAATGCTAAACTACGCACAAACCCCTTTGAAGAAAGTACAGTGGAAAATCCCCAGCATTTGATAGTGCTAGCCACAACTTTTGCAAAGCACCGTCAAATACCAGTGATTTGACCTCGGTTTTCTAACTCTAAATGTATTGAAGCACGATGGAGCTTGTGGACAGAGTTGAATTGCCTGCTAACTTCCCCCAGCATGTGCTAGTTAGTTGTGTGTTTATATACCAGCAGCACAGAACAGACGCAAAGGAAGTCAAGCAGTCATGGATTCGATCTTCTTTACTGGAATACTCAGAAAGGTTGACTTGAAAAGTGACCTCGGCAAAACCTCCAACAATGCTAGTGCCAGCCTTTAATCCAAGCATGCACAAAACAGATGGAGGGATGCATACAGGCTCATTTCCTTGCTGAGAATCCCAAAGGTCTTCTTTGCTGTCTTCAGAGAAATAGGAGGAGTGTTGCCGTGTAACCCCCAGCATGGCTGAAGGTGCTAGTCATCTTTGTCCAGCAAGCACCAGGCACATGCAAGGAATCAAGTAGCACGTCTCATGATCCAAATTCATTCTTCCTCTCTTGTCTGTATTCA
The DNA here is from genome assembly GCF_003918875.1 of Haliotis rubra. Lineage (NCBI taxonomy): Eukaryota > Metazoa > Mollusca > Gastropoda > Lepetellida > Haliotidae > Haliotis > Haliotis rubra. Next base: position 28,204 of record NW_025766538.1, on the reverse strand, counting down.
AGTCAGATACAACTGTGGATGTAGCAAATACATTCTCATAATATAGCACACTCCTCATGACAGAGGAGACGCATGCTGACACGGCAATAAGCTGCACATGTCACTGCACATTGAGTGGTGTCCGACAACAAGATGATCGCCTGACAAAAAGCTCTGATTGGATCTATTATCTTAGCATGATGGCGAAGCGATTAGTGTCCAGTGGAGTCAACAATGAAATACTAAGCACACATTCAATCCATGGTGTTTTTGGTCACTGCAGTCTGCAAAACATACAATTTTCTTTCTTCGGGGTAGATCACTTATTCAAGTCGTGTTCAGCGGATGACGACATCTGGAAAACAAAGGCTGCTTTCGGGGTGATCATTCTCTCTAGCATTTGCTAGTGCTAGCTTCCATCGGCCAACACTAAGCAGATACCAGGAGGAATGGACACCTTCTTCAATATTTCAAATGCTAAACTACGCACAAAACCCCTTTGAAGAAAGTACGGTGGAAAATCCCCAGCATTTGATAGTGCGTAGCCACAACTTTTGCAAGCACTTGTCAAATACCAGTGATTTGACCTCGGTTTCTAACAAATGTATTGAAGCACGATGGAGCTTGATGAGTTGAATTGCCTGCTAACTTCCCCAGCATGTGCTGGTGCTTTGGTTGTGTTTATATACCAGCACAGAACAGACGCAAAGGGAAGTCAAGCAGTCATGGATTCGATCTTCTTTATTGGAATTGCTCCAGAAAGGTTGACTTGAAAAGTGACCCTATAAACCTCCAGCATGTGCTAGTGCTAGCCTTTAATCCAAGCATGCACAAAAACAGATGCGGGATGCATACAGGCTCATTTCCTTGCTGAAATCCCAAAGGTCTTCTTGGTTGTCTTCAGAGGAAATCAGGAGGAGTGTTGCCGTGTAACCCCCAGCATATGCTAGTGCTAGTCATCTTTGTCCAACAAGCACCAGGCACATGCAAGGAATCATGTAGCACGTCTCATGATCCAAATTCATTTCTTCCTCTCTTGTCTGTATTCAAGTCAAGATACAACTGTGGATGTAGCAAATACATTCTCATAATATAGCACACTCTCATGACAGAGAGGAGACGCTGACACGGCAATAAGCTGCACATGTCACTGCACATTGAGAAAGTGAGCGGTGTCCGACAACAAGATGATCGCCTGACAAAAGCTCTTGATTGGATCTATTATCTTAGCATGATGGCGAAGGATTAGTGTCCAGTGGAGTCAACAATTCCTGAACACTAAGCACACATTCAATCCATGGTGGATTTTGGTCACAGCAGTCTGCAAACATACAATTTTCTCTTCGGGGTAGATCACTTGTTCAAGTCGTGGGTTCAGCGGATGACGGCTTATCTGGAAAAACAAAGGCTGCTTCCGGGGTGATCATTCCTTCTAGCATTTGCTAGTGCTAGCTTCTCCATCGGTAACACTTTAAGCAGATACCAGGAGGAATGGACTCCTTCAATATTTCAAATGCTAAACTACTGCACAAACCCTTTGAAGAAAGTAGTGACAGTGGAAAATCCCCAGCATTTGATAGTGCTAGCCACAACTTTGTGCAAGCACTTGTCAAATACCAGTGATTTGACCTCGGTTTCTAACAAAATGTATTGAAGCACGATGGAGCTTGACGGGGAGTTGAATTGCCTGCTAACTTCCCCCAGCATGTGCTGCGCTAGTTGTGGTTTATATACCAGCACAGAACAGAGACAAGGCAAGCTCAAGCAGCCATGATCGATCTTCTTTACTGGAAAGCTCAGAAAGGTTGACTTGAAAAGTGACCCTATAAACCTCCAGCATGTGCTAGTGCTAGCCTTTAATCCAAGCATGCACAAAACAGATGCGGGATGCATACGGGCTCATTTCCTTGCTGAGAATCCCAAAAGGTCTTCTTGCTGTCTTCAGAGGAAATAGAGGGAGGTGTTGCCGTGTAACCCCAGACATATGCTAGGTGCTAGTCATCTTTTGTCCAACAAGCACCAGGCACATGCAAGGAATCAAGTAGCACGTCTCATGATCCAAATTCATTCTTCCTCTCTGTCTGTATTCAAGTCAAGATACAACTGTGGATGTAGCAAATACATTCTCATAATATAGCACACTCTCATGATATAGAGAGACGCTGACACGGCAATAAGCTGCACATGTCACTGCACATTGAGTGGTGTCCGACAACAAGATGATCGCCTGGACAAAAGCTCTTGATTGGATCTATTATCTTAGCATGATGGCGAAGGATTAGTGTCCAGTGGAGTCAACAATGAAATACTAAGCACACAGTCAATCCATGGTGGTTTTGGTCACAGCAGTCTGCAAAACATACAATTTTTCTGGTAGGGGTAGATCCCTTATTCAAGCCGTGTTCAGCGGATGACGACATCTCAAAAACAAAGGCGCTGCTTTGGGGTGATCATTCCTTCTAGCATTTGCTAGTGCTAGCTTCTCCATCGGCCAACACTAAGCAGATACCAGGAGGAATGGATACCTTCTTCAATATTTCAAATGCTAAACTACGCACAAACCCTTTGAAGAAAGTACAGTGGAAAATCCCCAGCATTTGATAGTGCTAGCCACAACTTTGCTAGCACTTGTCAAATACCAGTGATTTGACCTCGGTTTCTAACAAATGTATTGAAGCATACGATGGAGCTTTGACAGAGTTGAATTGCCTGCCAACTTCCCCAGCATGTGCTAAGTGCTAGTTGTGGTTTATATACCAGTACAAGAACAGACGCAATGGGGGGAAGTCAAGCAGTCATGATTCGATCTTCTTTTACTGGAATGCTCAGAAAGGTTGACTTGAAAAGTGACCCTATAAACTCCAGCATGTGCTAGTGCTAGCCTTTAATCCAAGCATGCACAAAACAGATGCGGGATGCATGAGGCCCATTTCCTTGCTGAGAATCCCAAAGGTCTTCTTGCTGTCTTCAGAGGAAATAGGAGGAGTGTTGCCGTGTAACCCCCAGCATATGCTAGTGCTAGTCATCTTTGTCCAACAAGCACCAGGCACATGCAAGGAATCAAGTAGCACGTCTCATGATCCAAATTCATTCTTCCTCTCTTGTCTGTATTCAAGTCAAGATACAACTGTGGATGTAGCAAATACATTCTCATAATATAGCACACTCTCATGACAGAGAGGAGACGCTGACACGGCAATGGCTGCATTATGTCACTGCACATTGAGTGGTGTCCGACAACAAGATGATCGCCTGACAAAAGCTCTTGATTGGATCTATTATCTTAGCATGATGGCGAAGGATTAGTGTCCAGTGGAGTCAACAATGAAATACTAAGCACACAGTCAATCCATGGTGGATTTTGGTCACAGCAGTCTGCAAAACATACAATTTTCTCTTCGGGGTAGATCACTTATTCAAGTCGTGTTCAGCGGATGACGACATCTGGAAAAACAAAGGGCTGCTTGGGGTGATCATTCCTTCTAGCATTTGCTAGTGCTAGCTTCTCCATCGGCCAACACTAAGCAGATACCAGGAGGAATGGATACCTTCTTCAATATTTCAAATGCTAAACTACGCACAAACCCCTTTGAAGAAAGTACAGTGGAAAATCCCCAGCATTTGATAGTGCTAAATGCCACAACTTTGTGCAAGCACTTGTCAAATACCAGTGATTTGACCTCGGTTTCTAACAAATGTATTGAAGCACGATGGAGCTTGGTTAGATTGAATTGCTGCTAACTTCCCCAGCATGCTAGTGCTAGTTGTGGTTTATATAACAGCACAGAACAGACGCAAGGGAAGTCAAGGCAGTCATGGATTCGATCTTCTTTTACTGGAATGCTCAGAAAGGTTGACTTGAAAGTGACCCTATAAACCTCCAGCATGTGCTAGTCGCCAGCCTTTAATCCGCTACATGCACAAAACAGATGCGGGATGCATACAGGCTCATTTCCTTGCTGAGAATCCCAAAGGTCTTCTTGCTGTCTTCAGAGGAAATAGGAGGAGTGTTGCCGTGTAACCCCAGCATATGCTAGTGCTAGTCATCTTTGTCCAACAAGCACCAGGCACATGCAAGGAATCAAGTAGCATCGTCTCATGATCCATATTCATTCTTCCTCTCTTGTCTGTATTCAAGTCAAGATACAACTGTGGATGTAGCAAATACATTCTCATAATATAGCACACTCTCATGACAGAGAGGAGACGCTGACACGGCAATAAGCTGCACACGTCACTGCACATTGAGTGGTGTCCGACAACAAGATGATCGCCTGACAAAAGCTCTTGATTGGATCTATTATCTTAGCATGATGGCGAAGGATTAGTGTCCAGTGGAGTCAACAATGAAATACTAAAGCACAGTCGTCAATCCATGGTGGTTTTTGTCACAGCAGTCTGCAAAACATACAATTTTCTCTTCGGGGTAGATCACTTATTCAAGTCGTGTTCAGCGGATGACGACATCTGGAAAAACAAAGGCTGCTTGGGTGATCATTCCTTCTAGCATTTGCTAGTGCTAGCTTCTCCATCGGCCAACACTAAGCAAGCAGATACCAGGAGGAATGGATACCTTCTTCAATATTTCAAATGCTAAACTACGCACAAACCCTCTTTGAAGAAAGTACAGTGGAAAATCCCCAGCATTTGATAGTGCTAGCCACAACTTTTGCGAAGCTACTTGCTCAAATACCAGTGATTTGACCTCGGTTTCTAACAAATGTATTGCAGAAGCACGATGGAGCTTGACAGAGTTGAATTGCCTGCTAACTTCCCCAGCATGTGCTAGTGCTAGTTGTGGTTTATATACCAGCACAGAACAGACGCAAGGGGGAGATCAAGCAGTCGTGGATTCGATCTTCTTTACTGAATGCCTTTCAGAAAGGTTGACTTGAAAAGTGACCCTATAAACCTCCAGCATGTGCTAGTGCTAGCCTTTAATCCAAGCATGCACAAAGCAGATGCGGATGCATACAGGCTCATTTCCTTGCTGAGAATCCCTAAAGGTCTTCTTGCTAGTCTTCAGAGGAAATAGGAGGAGGTTGCCGTGTAACCCCCAGCATATGCTAGTGTTACTCCATCTTCGTCCAACAATGCACCAGGCACATGCATGGAATCAAGTAGCACGTCTCATGATCCAAATTCATTCTTCCTCTCTTGGTCTGTATTCAAGTCAATGATACAACTGTGGATGTAGCAAAATACATTCTCATAATATAGCACACTCTCATGACAGAGAGGAGACGCTGACACGGCAATAAGCTGCACATGTCACTGCACACTTGAGTGGTGTCCGACAACAAGATGATCGCCTGACAAAAGCTCTTGATTGGATCACATTATCTTAGCATGATGGCGAAGGATTAGTGTCCAGTGGAGTCAACAATGAAATACTAAGCAAACCAGTCAATCCATGGTGGTTTTGGTCACAGCAGTCTGCAAAACATACAATTTTCGCTTCGGGGTAGATCACTTATTCAAGTCGTGTTCAGCGGATGACGATGATCTGGAAAACAAAGGCTGCTTCGGGGTGATCATTCCTTCTAGCATTTGCTAGTGCTAGCTTCTCCATCGGCCAACACTAAGCAGATACCAGGAGGAATGGACACCTTCTTCAATATTTCAAATGCTAAACTACGCACAAACCCCTTTGAAGAAAGTACATGGAAAATCCCCAGCATTTGATAGTGCTAGCCACCCAACTTTTGCAAGCACTTGTCAAATACCACAAGATTTGACCTCGGTTTCTAACTAAATGTATTGAAGCACGATGGAGCTTGACAGAGTTGAATTGCTACTGCTAACTTCCCCAGCATGTGCTAGTGCTAGTTGTGGTTTATATACCAGCACAGAACAGACGCAAGGTCAAGTCAAGCAGTCATGGATTCGATCTTCTTTACTGGAATGCTCAGAAGGTTGACTTGAAAAAAGTGACCCTATAAACCTCCAGCATGTGCTAAAGTGCTAGCCTTGTAATCCAAGCATGCACAAAACAGATGCGGGATGCATACAGGCTCATTTCCTTGCTTGAGAATCCCAAAGGTCTTCTTGCTGTCTTCAGGAAATAGGAGGAGTGTTGCCGTGTACTCCCCGTGCATATGCTAGTGCTAGTCATCTTTGTCCAGCAAGCACCCAGGCACATGCAAGGAATCAAGTAGCACGTCTCATGATCCAAATTCATTCTTCCTCTCTTGTCTGTATTCAAGTCAAAGATACGAACTGTGGATGTAGCAAATACATTCTCATAATATAGCACACTCTCATGACAGAGAGGAGACGCTGACACGGCAATAAGCTGCATGTCACTGCATTGAGTGGTGTCCGACAACAAGATGATCGCCCTGACAAAAGCTCTTGATTGGATCTATTATCTTAGCATGATGGCGAAGGATTAGTGTCCAGTGGAGTCAACAATGAAATACTAAGCACACAGTCAATCCATGGTGGTTTTTGGTCACAGCAGTCTGCAAAACATACAATTTTTCTCTTTCGGGTAGATCACTTATTCAAGTCGTGTTCAGCGGATGACGACATCTGGAAAACAAAGGCTGCTTCGGGGTGATCATTCCTTCTAGCATTTGCTGGTGCTGGCTTCCATCGGCCAACACTAAGCAGATACCAGGAGGAATGGACACCTTCAATATTTCAAATGCTAAACTACGCACAAACCCCTTGTTCAGCGGATGAAGAAAGTAGGCCCCGAGGTTATAAAAAAATTTTCGTGCTCAACTCAATTTCATGCTCAAATTCGTGCTCATGCTCAAAATCGCGCTCAGCTGAGTATCGTACTCAAGCAGAGGTTATAAAACGTTTTGAGCACGTACTCAGCTGAGTACAACTCACACTCGGCTTGAGTATGCTCAAGGTACTCTTTGTTTATCACACAAGCGGCAATTTGGAACTCTTCTGTCAAGAAAGGTAAGAAAAACGACCCGGATGTTGTCGTCTGCTATATTTACAATGGCAACGGAGGGCGTGCCCGAGTTGAAGAAACGTGGGAAAGGATGGTCGGAGGCGGAGGAGGTTTGCCTCATACAAGAAGTGCTCCAGCGAGAGAAAACTCTCTTTGGAGACATGAAAGGGTGTGGAGTAAAGTCCATCCATCGACAGCGTACCGATGGATGGCAAGAAATCACAGACACCCTAAACGCGTAAGTTGTTCAACATCGTTCCATATTCTGTATTTACTGTTCCTCGAAAAGATCACCAAAGCCCTCACCACTCACTACCATATTTTCCCAACAATGAAAATAATAACAAATTATCTTAGTTTGTAAAGACAATAACATTTCCAAAAACGAAACAATTTCGGCGATCTATGCGACTGTTCATAATTTATGGCTACGGGGTGAGTGGTTGATTAATTTATTGGAGAAGCATGTACAATGGGAATGACTCCCAAACCCCTGACCCCCAGTCAAAAAACTTATGAATGGTCCCATTTGTTCATGTTGTTAACATTGAGATTATTGATTTATGCCTGGATCAGCTGTTCAAAGCAATGCCTGTATAGCTATGAATTTATTTACTGTTGACAAATGTCATTGTTAAATGAGATGAATATATATTGTGTGACCTGTATTGTGTGAAACTGTAACCTGTTCCCATACCCCACCCACAAATGTATACTACCCATCAAAAGTTTAGACTCACTAGTGTAAATGTTGCCACTTACTTCAGTCAACTGTGGAAAACTAGATTTTGCAAAATATACCATACTGTTTAAGGATACTGTTTACACATGAACTGATGTATTGCAAAACAAATCCATAACGTTGAAAAAATTATTGTCATGAGTTCAATAAATGATGAAACTCAGTGAAAATTGGTGAATTCGTAACAAAACTTTACACCAAAATGCAGCTGTTCACATGCAAGATATCTGCACATTCTTTTCAGTAATTTGATGCATGATCCTCATGCAATTCATCTGAATAAGTTTCCCCCAAGTAAGTGGAGAAATTCATCTTCAATGTAACCACTTATATATTTTACACATAACATATTGTGAGTGCTTTAAGTGAGTCTAAACTTTTGATGGGTGGTATAATTATGTAACTGATCATTTGTGTGTGGAGATATCAAATTTGATAATAAAACTTGTATACTTTCAGTAGACACATCAATGCCAAACGAGAGACACTGGAGGTGAAGAAGAAGTATTTTAATCTGAAGCAAAGAGGTACTCTTTCACATTTGATGTAAATAGTAGTGGGTTTGTTTTTCATCCATGATTATGTATTAGGTACTTATTATTTAAATACAGAAAATGATTCTTAATCTCTCCATAACACATGAATACATGTCAACGTAAGAATCATTGTTTATTATTCAGATATATTCCAAATATAAAATATGTGTATTAATAAGTGAATTTAACCTGCAATTTGTTTATTGTAGCTAAAGCAAAGATCGATGGCCTCAAAAGGTCAATGGCCGTTACTGGAGGAGGGCCTCCACCACCAGCACTAACAAGTGCAGATGAGGTGCTTTCCCAGTCATTGGAAGGGAGGCCAGGCATTCATGGCCTAGACCATGGCATTGACACTGATGGTAAGGAGTCTTTTTCCATATTTTTAAAGAATGATATCAATTTTGTGCAAACATTTAGATAATACTGCTGCCTGTGGTGAGACTTAAAACCTGGAACATTTTCATTCTGATGACCAAACAAGGAATAAGAAAAACTTTCTTGACACCACCATCATGGACAAATCAAGTACTGTCCGAGACAAATACAACAAGTACTATTTTTAAGACACAAAGCTTGCTATTCATGTGATCATAGTAAATAATACATTTGTTGTGTATTACATCGATTTCAAAGCATTCAGGTAATGATTAATCTGTGTCAAATAATATATTTGAAGACAATTACTCAGTCATAACATTTGAAGGTACAGGTATTTGTATGTAACTGTAATAAATTGAAAAAAGTTAAAATAGCTGAAAAATACATTTTGCTTTCCTATTTACAACAGATGCTTATGCCTGTGCAGATGAAACTGACACTGCAGCAGAAGGTAAAACAAACATTTTATGGTCTCTGAATACTATTTACATGTAATACAGTAATATACACATCTCATGTATAACATGAAACATCTGTAGTACTTGCTGGATTGTTTCCCTTAAATTACATATTTCAAGAGCATAATTCCTAAAATCTCAACTAATAGTATTACCAATAACCTTTATTTTGTGAAAATATCAATTCCATTAATGTGAACAATATAAGTATACTGTCTTGGAAAAAGATAAGTTATCTTTAATTCCTTGAATGTGAAAAATGGTATTCATCTTTTACAGGCCCAGTAGGTGAAGAACCACAAGGTGAAAGGGCAGTGCCTCAACAGGAAAACGATTCAGATGGTACATTTGAAATATTATACTAATATATGTAAAAAAACAAAATATGAACTAATGTGCATATTTCAGTATTGTCAAAGTTATGATTACACAATGCCATTTAGAAAGTGGTCAAATGTAACATATGTTATATGTGGGATTACACTTTCGTAGTAAAGTACAGATTCTAGTACCTTTTGGATTGAGTCCCATCCAGGATTCGAAACCACACCCTCAGAGTCAGGCACCTAATCACCAGCACACAATGCGGTAGCTGAATGGGTTATGCGGCTGACTTTGTGTGCTGGCGATTAGGTGCCTGACTCTGAGGGTGTGGGTTCGAATCCTGGATGGGACTCAATTGAAAAGATACTAGAATCTGTACTTTACTAAGAAAGTGTAATCCCACACATAACATATGTTACATTGTCAAAGTTGCAGTTTGGTTACCATAATACAAGTGCAATACTAGCAAACAGTAACATATTTGCATGGAATATCATCCCAAGTTGTCATTTTAACAGAACGTATGATAGAACATTGTTAGATAATTGACTTTACACTAAACATATCAAATGTCTGTTTCATTATGCTTACAGTGATAAAAAAAAGCCGGAAGCAGAGAAGAAATCAAGCTGAGGCAACATATCACAACACAATAGAGGACACTAAAAGGATTAAACTTGAACAAAAGAAGCTGCAAATGGAAATTGAAATGTTAGCAAAAAATCAAAAGAAATTAGATTCCGAAATTCAGTTGCTCCATGTCAGATCAATATACTATCAACTTAAGATGAATGCCGAATTTGGAGTGTCATTGGAAAACTGGAAAACTGAAGAATAAATGACATCAAATTTTACTCAAGATTTTGTCTTACATTTTTAAGCAGAAATGTTTGAAATAGGAAAGTAAGAACTATTTCATCAAGAAGATGTAAATTGTAGTATTTCATCAGCCTAACCTTTAATTGAAACAGTATTTGCACCACTCTCCTGGTCCAGATGGTATTGCTGCAGAATTCATTAAGTCTACTAAGTACCATATTACTTCAGTTCTGTCAGTTGTTTTTAATAACATTTTTGACAGTATTGTATTCCCTCTAAAGGAATAGTGTTACACAATGTCAGCTTTATTCATGTATTTTTAGGGGTGACAATAATTTCTGCAGAGCAATATTACGCGCACAATCAATAAAAGGGATATAATTGTAATGAGGCAATGGCAGTATGATTAATGATTGAAAAATGTCCGAATAATGTGATGTCTCACATCAGCTCCATCATTTTGACCTGTAACTAATGGTACATAATTGTCATTAGCATTTGGTGTTGGAGGCACAAGATTTTCTTCATTATTAATTATATCACCCCTTTCAATCCCCAGATTGTGTAAGACAACACATGCAACAACATAGGTGACTGCATTCTTAGGTGTGGCCCGAAGCTCATTGTGCAGGCACTGAAACCGCCTTTTTCAGAATGCCAAATGTCTGCTCAATGAGCACCCTTGTCCTGCACAAAGAACCATTATATCGCTCCTCAGCACGATTGGTTGGGTTCAGTAAAGGAGTCAGGAGGAACCAACGACATGGGTAGCCTGAGTCCCCCAGTAGAAAGCCAGTGTACTGTCCTTAAACAAACAAAATTTGAAAACTTGTAAAAGATGACAGCATAATGTATTAAGCGAAAAAAATTGAAAACTTGTAAAAGATGACAGCATAATGTATTAAGCGAAAAAATTTGAAAACTTGTAAAATATGACAGCATAATGTATTAAGCGAAATGTGTAGATATAACATATGTGATATTTATTTCAGATATTAAGAATTGCAATGCTGAAATTATACATATTGTGTGAAATAACACTTTCTGCTGGAATACTTATATTCATCTTGATTAAAGACAATGTTTATCATAGTATATCAACTGAAACTCAATAAAGTATCTACTACTTTCAGAATTAATCACTATACTTTCACTCTACATATTAACCAATAATAACAATAACATTATTTGTAATATTTTGGCATTATATGTAAAAAAACCATCAACTATATCTTGCTTTTACTTGCACAATACTGTTAGGTAAATGTTCTGAAATATAGGTTACCATTTTCAAACAGACGGCACAGTGTTGATGTCCGGAAGATGCGGCTGTCATGCACTGATCCGGGCCAGCTGGCGTTGCAACTGGTGATTTTAAAGTTTGCATCACAGCACATCTGTAGGATTATAACAGAAGAGAAAATTTAATATCATCATTCCAAATGTACATATCAGAAATCACACCCAACACCTACACCATCTTCGAACGAACCCTAAACTCATTGCGTATGTTAATTATGTTATTCATATCGATAGTTACCTGAACATTTAGGGAATGGTAACCTCGCCGGTTCACGAAGTCTCCCTCGTTTGCAGTCGGCCGCTGTATTCGGATAAAAGTACCGTCGATGCACCCAACGACATTCGGGAATCCTGCAAGTACAATATATCATAGTCTCACAATAGATAGCATATTTTATTTTTCAGTTTTAAAACAGTTTTCATTCGCAACCAAAGCCCCAGATTAAAATCATCGTTAAATTCTAAGGGTTTGTTGTTATCTGTGACACGTCCTCGACCCCTGACCCAATACACTGGCCAATCAAAATATCACTGACGCGAACCACACCAATGAAATCATTTATGTATGTTTAGATTGGGAAAACCCCATGTACGTACCTGCAATGTTGCCGAATGCCTCCTTTGCACGAACGGCGCCCCTTCCAACTGGAAACTGGATAAAATCCTTCGACAGTTCGGCTATTTTTACTGACACTGCCCGTATACATCTGCCCGCTGTTGATCTAGAAATGTTGAGACTGTCCCCAACCAACAGATGCATAGCGCCTGTCGCCAAAAAGCGAAGGCAGAGGAGTAGTTGCAACAGAGGTGGCAGTGAACAGTTCCGAGCTGTGTGTATGGGTAAATCCAGAAGCCCAAGCAAATATATTATTGTTCTTGGTCTAAAACGATACCTCTCAAACACTTCATCGACTCCTAAATCTTCGAGCGGGTTCGTGCGATCTCGGAACACTCGGTACACGGGATGTCCGCCGAGCTTGCCGAATCTGACGCAGGTGAGCTGCCATTGTTGACATCGAACTCAGCGTTGAGCACGGTCCAGAGCATACTTGAGATCATAGCATTTCATGCTCAAGTTGAGCACGAAAACGTACTCAGAATTTTCAATAACCTCCATTTACCGAGTCTGAGTTTTGAGTTGAGCACGAAACCCGATTTGAGCATGAGATCGTACTCAAGAAAGTTTTATAACCTCGGGGCCAGACTTCAACACCGCCCAGCTTCTAACGACCAGCCTTGTTCTCTCTAGACTTGATTACTGCAACTCCCCATTACAACATTCCTCAACAGCTCCTTTCTCACAACTCCAACGGATTCAGAATTCAGCCGCCCGTGTTGTTGCCCGTGCACCACGCTACCAAACTGTGACACCTATCCTTCAAACTCTTCACTGGCTTCCTGTATCAAGCAGAATTCAATACAATTCTTCTTCTTACACACAGCTGCATCTATGAAAACATGTTTTCTCAATATCTTAAAAAGCCTCATTCATCTCCATGTTCCGATTGCTCCGCTCGTCAAACTCCCTACTGCTTACACAGCCTCACGTCAAAACAGCCATGGGATCAAGAGCGTTCTCTGCTGCAGCCCCCTATCTCTGGAACATTCTACCACTCGCCCTAAAAGGAATAGAATCTGCTGACGCTTTCAAAACTGCCCTCAAAACTCATCGTTTCAAACTCTCTTTCCATAGACATTGTCTACAATCCGTTCTCTTTATAGCACCATTGAGCAATATCTTTTGGAAATAGGCGCTCTATAAATCAATTATTATTATTATTATTAAATATTACTATCGAACTTCAGACAAGGGTGCAGAGCTTTTCTGAAGTTGATGTCTCTTTGGTAAGTCTGGGAGACAGGGAATGAAGCAGTTCATCAAACATATCAGGAGGCATTCGCAGATAGTTGAAGAAAGAAGAAGACGTGTCTTCCAATCTGAGTTCAGATAGGAGATTGTCATAGTTTCCAAAGTTCAATCTTCTTTCCAACCTCAACCACGGACGTACCCAAAACCGTTTCTGTTTTCTTCTTCTGTTTGGTGCCTGGTTCCTTCTGTATTGATAGATATCTATCTCCAAGCCTATATGTTGTTGCAGCAAAAGAAGTAGTTGTGCAGCTGTGAGAATGTTGCTAGATAATAAGAATCGGCTGTCATCGTCGGACCATTTGGTGGTTTGGAGGCCGATTTTACGTGTCTTATTCGGCAATTATACGTACTTTACTCGACGTCGATCGGTAATCTTCGCATGTAATCAGCAATGAGTCTTCGATATCGTAAGCCTTTACATCACCGTGTCCGCGAGCATCGTGAGGGAATCGGGGTAAAGCGTAGATATATCGCCGCAAAACGTGATTTAAACGTAGCCAATCGGCCAATACTGGGTGAACTCCTATCAACAACGGGTGCTCAATCGCAGTGTTATCGTCATTTATACGTAAATCTACAGTTTCGTCATTGTCCATTACGTAGGTTTACCGTAGATACTGCGTAGAAAAGGAAAATATTAACAAAATCTGGCCGATTGAGAACGATAACATCGTAGGTGACGAATCGGCACTAGTCGGGATAGTCTTGATAGGTCGTAGCCCAGTGAAATGGGGGCATAACGGATCATGTGTAAGAAGTCCTGAAGGAAGACGTCCATCTGTTCCACTCAGGAACTAGCTTGTATTCAATTTAAACTTAGTCCTAGCAAAGGAAGTGCTGGGGATCTTAAGTAATTGACGTGGAACTGCCATTATGAATTGCCTTTATGTCATTCAAAAGCCAACGAGATTATACTGATCTGATTGAAGTAGCCATGACAATACCGCCATGCTCCGTGTCATTACGTCCACCACGTCTGCTGATCGATACATGAACTATACAAAATGTAGGTTGTATAGTATTCACTGTTCTGTTAGGTGTATGTCTTCTCCTTTTACAGATAGCCTTTTGTTGAATAATTTGGAAATAAACGTTGAAATAAATAATAAACATCTTTGCATTTTTTTCATTATTTTGTGGAACATGTGGCTTTGTGGTCGGAATGTGCGATGTAGTGGTTACCGAGTGACACATCTACAGAAAAAAATACTCACCAACATCGAAAACGCACCAGTCTAGAATTGTCCATATTTTCATCAAGATGGACTTCAGCATGACAATGATCAATGGATATTACTAACGTGAAGTCCAAGGGCATCAACATGCAGATACACCATGAAAAAAGTGCGAATTTCATTCTGACATCATGCAGTCTTTGACCTTAAAAGCAGGTGTATGAGACACGATTCTCATTGCTTCGCTAACGATTGTGAAACGAGATGCCGAGGTTAACACGTCACGAAAGAGAACGTGCATGAGTCAGGTTGGCACCAGCAGCAGGGATATTGCTTGACAACTTGGACTTGGCCACTCCACCATCGTTAGGCTTCATAGACGACATCAGCAGATAGGCAGCACCCGTGACCTTCCACGACCTTGACAACAACGTTTTACTACGCCCCGTCGGGATCGCCATATTGACCTTGACAATGTGGCAGTGTGATATTTTACATTTTATTTATTTTATTTGTGTAAATACGGTATCATTTTTAAACAGTTTGGTTGTGGTAGTTTTATTTGGATTAGGTATTTATTTGAGTGTGTTTGGTATTTGTCCCCAGCTTGATTACCCCAAGTTGGACCTTGGCTGTATTGTTTTATTGTGGGAGAGCAGGGTGTTCTTTTGTTCTAAACTCAGAGGGCAAGCTATTCCTAGATCTCTGATTGGTCAGTTTAATGTTGTATGTTTTCTTCTTTACTAACATCAGCACATTTTAGTCGACCACATACAGCTGCACAAGAAGGGCACCTTAAACAGATTTCTTGACATTTTGACAGACGCCTGATTTTCGCTCTTTTTCGGTTAGTTAACTTAACTATAAACATAGTATGTAGGATGTAATATACTGAACATCATTGAAAACGCACCACCTGTTTTAGTTTGGATTTCCAAAAGCATAAATGAGCAATCGGTGTACATTTTACATACTTTTATAATCCAATGATTGGTAAAGAAAAGAAACAAGAACCAATCCAGCAAAAAAGTGAAGTTTTAATTCAACTGACCATGAAAGAAAGCTGGAATCAAATTGGAAAGTCAGTAACGTGTATGACCACCGTTAGCAGCAACACAAGCTGTGCAACGTCTCCTCATTGAACTGATAAGTCCCTGAATAATGTTTTGAGGCAATGCATTCCACTCTTGATGCAAAGCATTCTCAAGTTCTCCAAGGTTGTTGATCTGTGGGCGACGTGAGAGGCGTTGGCCGATGTAATCCCACAAGTGCTCAATGGGAGACAAATCTGGTGACAATGCAGGCCATGGAAGTAGAGGAATGTTGTTGTGTGCCAGAAACTGTGTTGCAACACGTGCAGTGTGCGCTCGAGCATTGTCCTGCTGGAATGTGTGCAGATCTTGATGTTGGTTAAAGAAGGGAACGACGTTGTTCTGAAGAATGTTGTCACGGTAGTAAAGGGCATTCACTCTGCCACGACAAACTATCAGAGCGGTTTTGTGATGATAACTGATCCCTCCCCACACCATAATGCTGACTCCATCCCACCGATCTGTTTGTACAACACAGTCCTGATGGTAACGTTCTCCCCGTCGACGCCTGTCAGCATTTCGGAAGTGAAAACGTGACTCGTCGGACCATGCCACAACACCATGCCAACAACAACAAACGATGCTGTTCAGCCCATCGTCGGCGTTCACGGCGATGTCTATCAGTCAGGATGGGTCCAACATAAGGGCGTCGACACCATAATCCTGCCGTACGGAGACAGCGTCGGTCGGTGGAAGCACTGACCAAACCACGTCGGCCTTGGACAGCGTTGGCGGTTCTGGCAGCCGGCAACGTACGATCCCGAATATGGCGCCGAACAATGTCTCGATCTTGGCGAAGGGTGGTAACACGTGCCTGGCAATGACGTTGGCGGTCACTGTTGGTTCCTGTTTGTTGGTACCTGCTGGCAAGTCTTATGATGGTGGAATGATGGCAACCAAATCGTCTGGCAATAATCCTGCTTGATGTGCCAACCTGCAACATGCCCAACGCCCGTTCTCGTTCCTCTGGTGACAATCTTGGTATTGCAAAATAAACTTGCGGAGGTACAGCTAAAATGAGAACGGCTTTTTGCCGACGGTCATTTATACCCAACTCAGCATGTTTTACGCATGCAATTTGTGCTTTTCGTGTGTGTTGTGCATGAATTTTGTTGTTGTCATGTGATGTGTTCCAATATGTGTTCGGGCAATCCGTTCTTTTCATGATTTTCATGTTTACTGGGTAAGACTTCCGCCCGTACCCCCCTAAATTTTAACGGTAAGGGAAAAATTCTTTGAGTGGCACTTATAGAAGTTGGATATGTCTTTCAGTATGTTCAGATACAATTAAAGAAACATGTTAAAGTCGTCCTTATCAGATGAGGAATATATATATTCAGGAGATAGGATTTGAGTAGAATGTAATTTAAGAGGGGATACGGGCGGAACTCTTTCCCTTTATTATACAAGTCTGTGTTGAAAATAGGTGTAGATCCAACAGCATTTATCCCAGCCAATCTAGATATTTTGATGAGTTGGAACAAGAAACCCATTCATGTGAAGAAACAGGTTAGGTATGACTGTACTCCACAATGAATGAATTATTTGCCCACCCTTGGGCTTTTTTATTTTGCATATTTACAAAAAAAAGACATACATATGAACAAAAAGTACCAATATATACAAAGGTAACAATATGAACAAAATATCTACAACATACTACAAAAATAATACCACTAATACTCTACTAATACTTAAAAATATCTACAAAACCTAGTACTATGTATAGAAACTAAATTTAATACTCTTTTTAAAACTATTCTAAGATAGATCATGCTGAAGAGCCAGCAACTGTCTTTTTCTCCTCTCCTCCAGTCCAGGTGCGCCTGGAACACTGACATAATTCTGAAAAAAGAAGAGGAAATCTACGAATAAAAAAACATAAATTGTGTTCATGAATATATAGATTTACTTCAGATAGTAATAACCTTAATATAATACATCTAATATACACTTACGAGGAGGAGGGAGAAGATGTCCCCTGAGTGGTGTTGGTGTTGTTGATAGTGTTGTCACTAGTGGTGGGAGTGCTGGGGGGCATGTCCATCCCTGTGATGACACATTCATCATCACTGAAATGAGAACAGGACAATATTTACAAATTAACATGAAATGGTTGAAGGTCATAATCCCACCAAACCCGTGAAGAGTAAGAGGTGACTAACGGGATCGGGTGGTCAGGCTCGCTGGCTTGGTTGACACATGTCATCGGTTCCCAATTGCGCAGATCGATTTTCATGTTGTTGATCACTGGATTGTCTGGTCCAGACTCGATTATTTACAGGCCGCCGCCATATAGCTGGAATATTTCTGAGTGGGGCGTAAAACTAAACTCACTCACTCACTTAATATATTGCTTGAGGATTGACATGAGACAATGGTTCATTGTACAATTCTTGGTTTTATAATTCCAATTTCAACCCTATTTCACTGAATCCACAGAACATATTCTTAACCTCCTCATACAACCTCATACTATTATCAGTTACATGACATAAAAGTTAAAACTTTCAGTTCAAACGTCACAGTCATTACTTTTTCAGTTCATTTTATTGATATAGAATACAAGATAACAATAATTTTATGATCTGTAATTATTATATTCATATATAAACTTATGACAATATAAATACATCATTTAGACATTTGAATTCAATATGCTTGCACCTTTGTTTGATAAAAGCATGAAACATTTCATATCACCATTATCTTCCCAACATCATCAAAAATTCCGTTTGGAATAAAACTAGTCTTAAGTGGGATACTCAGTTAACAACCATTATCATCCAAAAGTATAAGACTATATGATAACAGGCTCAGGGTAATCTGTCATTTAACCTAATTAAACTATACCAATACTATACCGCACGTGGACTTTACACAATTAACACAAACTGTTGTTCTCACCATCCGTCCTGGAACTGTAATAGTAGAGGTAGCTCTTAAAGAAATTAATGTGTCTTTTTAGTGTTTGTTCTATGGGAATATCTCCAAACTTCCTTGCCATATAAATAGAATAGGTGCAATTTTAAATACATATTTTAGCAGCAGGGGAGAGTTGAGAAATTTGGAAATATATTTAGTTTTAAATATATGGCTTTTCATGCTTGAATAGGTAATATTTGGCAAACGTCAGTCCAAACTTAACACCTCTTAGTCAAAGGCTATACATTTCGTGTATAACTTCATTGATAGATAATATAAAAAGAACTGGACTCAGCGTGCAACCTTGTCTGACGATAACTGATGATATTTAAAAGGCCTGTTTTCATGAATTCCACTTGTACACATGCTTTATAATTTCATATAAATAAAGTAAAATTTACAATTAACCTTGTTCGCCATTACTCAAAGAACATACAGTCACATATTACTATCACCGAAAATGAACGCTTTCTTGAAATCAATGAAACACAAATAAAAGCTATGGTTTCTTTTTCTGAGATATTTCTGATAGAGTGATTGTAGTACAAAGACATGATCAGTGGTTGAATAATCAATCCTAACACTAGCCTGTGTTTCATATATTATGTGATCAATTTCTATCTAGTTACGTATCTTCAGCTCTGATATTGAAAATTAATGAAAATTAAGTGAAAATGTGCCTCTTTAGTTGTTCAGATTCCGGCGTTTACCATAGCAGGAGAATTATTTCTATGTTACATTCTTCTGGAAATTCAAAATAGAGTCAAAATTGAATTAGAAGGAAGATTTAAATTGTTAATATTACTTTTATCAAACTCGGGAAACTCCGCCTCTACCTGGTGCTTTACCACCAGCGTTTGACAGCTACCGTGATTTCCTTATCTGAAATGTGTTCAGGTGGTACATCTGAGATGATATAATTTTCGTAATGATCACGATCATAAGTTGACATTTCTTGACATTTGCTGATCTGTTTTCAAATACAACACACTGAAAGCATATAAAACAACTATTGACTATCGTTGTTCATAGTGATTGAAAACATGAACAACGATTAACCCTGTCTGCCATGATGTCACGCAGTCAGTTACCGAGTCTGACCACCTCTCCCTCGCTACCCGGCTATTTCGACACGCATGGGATACAAGATGCCTTAAATACTGGATTCCCGATGGATTATGAAACTGCTGTTCCTGCAATAGTAGTGCAATAGTCGTCATATGAGCGAAATATTCTCAAGCACGACGTTAAACCCAATTTCACCTCACCTCACCTCCTGCAATAGTACTACTTTTAGTTTACCCTCGTACAACTTCACAAAACTCAAAACTCAAAACAAAATCATGATAGGCTGCTAAATAACCTTTTAATCTCGGAGACACACTTTTTTCCAGAGTTGGTGTGGCGTTTTATTACATTCTTTGTTAAAATGAATGTTTGATCATGAACCGAGTTGGGGTTAGATTGTGATTCATCGGTATCTTTTGACCCAAACAGGCGGGATTGTTGTTTTTGCTGAAGTCCATCATGTGACCAGTATCTCGGCAACGCTGCCAATTCTCCACTGTTTCCCAACTAAGGAATTCATTTGCTAGCTTTTCATCATCAGGCATTGTATGGGTTGTGTCCGAACGTCCGTGGTCACCTTTAATGATGCTCAATATAAACTCTATTGAGATCATATGGTATGGAGAAAGTCGTAAGACGGTGTGATCTTAACCGTGGACGTAGTTGTAAATCAAATACACGGATTCAAGTTTGTTAGGATTTCTGATTTCATAAAGATGTGGTTTTGTAGCCCTGGAAGAAAAGGTCATATTCCTCCAGCCACGTCAACCTAACACATTTAAGGTTATTATATCTCGGGGCCTTGCTCTCTGGACGCTGCCACCCGTGAAAATCTGGGTTAGAATTGTTCTTCTCTAACCCATGCTTGTCGTAAGAGGCGACTAACGGGATCGGGTGGTCACTAGATCGATGTTTATGCTGTTGATCACTGGATTGTCTTGTCCAGACACGATTATTTACATTTATCTTGAATATTGCTGAGTGTGGCGTAAAAACTAAACCCACTCACTCACTCTGGATGCTGCACGCTGTGATAGTTTGCACTGCGCATGATATTGATTGAGTTGGCAGGCTAATCAGGGAATAATCGATACTTCACCCATTCCACTAGGTACCCACTGACTGCTGGCTGTGTGAGAGGCATTTACCAACGTCCCATCTATGAAAACAGGCTCAATCTTTACGTTTGTGCTTGATGATTCGAAGATAATGCATTCGGAGAGACGAACAATGTTAGATCGTCCACATAACACAGCTCTATTTTCACTAAATATGTTTCTGTATCTGTATCCAACTGTATTCAAAGGTTGCCATTGACTGTATTTTGTAACAATTAAATCGTGTTCTGTTTCAAGGTACTTCTTCAAGAGTGAGTGTTAGTGATAGTTGAGTTTTCTGAAAAGTATATAAGTTATCAGTCCTAAATGAGATTGAAATGACCCCCCACCCCCGTTTGCCCTGATTGATTGCTGGAGTCCCGTCAACACATTTCAGCATGTTAGGAGACATGTTAAGAGCTCTAGAAGCTCGTTGAAAAGTAATTATTAATGGCACAAAATAGATTATAAACTCTGTCAAAAAAAGAAACGCAACCCCTGTCCTCAGATATGAAAAATTCGTTTGAATGAAGTTATTGCTTCCAAACTAAATGTTATTCGAATGTATTGAAATTATACACGTAATTAATGAAGATTACCATCCAAACAACTGCATTTGTACGCATAAGTGTATTTTATTGCTTATTCCGTCACAACGCATGAAATGACCCTCATGGTGACTTCTGCACAAAAACACATGCAAATCATGAAAATGGCAGTTAATGTAGTGTATAAAAGCCCATGTGCTTTCGTATTATATTCATTCATTTGTCGCATGAAAAGCTGTGTGAAAAATGCCACGATTGAGTGCTGCCGACCGAAATATCGCCATTGGTCGTGTTCGCCGGAGAAAGTTTTGGAACTGTTGCACGGCACCTAAATGTTCACAAAACAACGATATCCCGACTTTGGAGCCGCTACAACAACTTCAATTTGACCAACGATCGCCCGAGAAGTGGAAGGCCAAGAATCACGACCCCTTCAAGATCGGTACATCCGGGTCCATCACCTGCGTAATCGGCATGCCCTACCAACCGTGACTGCCACACAAATACCAGGTTTGAGGAGAGTGTCAGCTCAAACGATTAGGAACCGTCTGAAAGAAGCGGGTTTACGTGCCTGTAGACCAGTTGTTGGACCTGTACTACGCCCCCTACATCTCCGCCGACGACTCAGGTGGTGCAACAACGTAAGGATATGGACTTTACAAAACTGGAGGCGCATCTGGTTTTCTGATGAATCCTGCTTTCTTTGCAACATCACGACGGAAGAAAACGTGTATAGGAGACGTCATGAACGTTTTGCGCCCATCTGCGTCCGACAGGGGACAGATTTGGCGGAGAAAGCGTTATGGTTTGGGGATCCATCTCATACAACCAGAAATCAGACTTGGTGATCGTTGAAGGAACCTGACAGCCCAACGTTACATCAACCACGTATTACAGCCTCACCTTCTCCCGATTATTGACCAACAGACACAGATTTTTCAACCAGACAACGCCCGGCCTCATACTGCACGTGCAACAATGAACTTTCTGCAGAATTCCAACGTCAATGTCTTGCCATAGCCCTCTAAATCACCAGACCTCAACCCTATTGAACACCTGTGGATACTCTGGGTCGACGCGTACGTCAACGTCAGCCGCCGCCACAGACGCTGCAACAGCTCGGCGTTGCACTGCAGGAGGAGTGGAGAGCCATTCCCCAGGAAAGAATCCGGCGTCTTATCCGTTCTTGTCCAAGGAGATGCCGTGCAGTGATTGCAGCTCGTGGTGCTCATACGAGATACTGAGAAAGACGCCCCCTGGTGACAAACTGGTGTCTGTGAGATGACTTTGAAATGACAATTTTAAACATGCCCATCTTGGTTATTATTCTGCCAAATTTCAGACTTCTGTCTTAAATAATAAAATGCTGTGTCGTCTTAAAACTTCAGATCAAAAATCTCTAAAATACAGGGGTTGCGTTTCTTTTGACAGAGTTTATTCCTAGGGGCAATTAGCCTAGGGGCACTTGTCCGGGGCACAATGGACGGGGGCAGATAGCCAGGGACAGTTGTCGGGGGCAGTTGTCCGGGGGGCAGTTAGCCTGATACCATGTTTTCATTGATATATTAAGACCTGCCTATGTACACATATACCTGTGTTGAAGGTTAAATAAATTTTCTATCGAAGCCTGTGTAAAATCATTTGGTTTAGTGTAACCTGTAGGTGTTCTGCACCACCTCTGACATCCCTCTAGGACAGAACTAAGGTTGAGAGATGATTATCATTATCCTGTCTCCCACTCTATTACAAAAGAAGTATCTCTAGTTCAGTTGTAACTTCAGATTAGCAACTGAATGTGTGATAAATATAGCAAGGAAAGAAAAGAATGTTCTGATGAACGATCTGTTTACCCACCCACATTTGTGAAGTTGAAATCCCTAAAGTCTACTGATTGCATGAAAACTCTGAAATGTTTAGATTAATTGTATCCAAAGTTAAAAGTCCTGTGACTCTAGTGCCGCTTCATGAACAAAGTACGTATATGTTCTAGATAAGTCTAAGGCTTTGCGTGCATGTCATTTATTCTGTACACAATCATGTTATAGACCAGTGGCCTTGAATACTGAATCTTCTCTATCTGACTCGTTGTTTCTCTCTGATTATAATCCTTTGGTACGTCAGCACGTGGGCTTCACCAAATGTGAAACCTGTAAGACCTGCATCACCTTGTATTCTTGAAGTACTGTTGAATATGGCGTTCAACCAACCCCTGTATGTATGTATGTATGTATGTGTGTGTGTGTGTGTGTGTGTGTGTGTGTGTGTGTGTGTGTGTGTGTGTGTGTGTGTGTGTGTGTGTGTGTGTGTGTGTGTGTGTGTGTGTGTGTGTGTGTGTGTGTGTGTGTATTTCCTCAGGAGGTAATCCTGAGATAAAGCTGAATGTTACTTGCAAACCGAGACATTTCTAAAGTCAAGAGTATAGGAAAGGATGACCACTTGCACGAATATTCAAACCTTTTCACGGTGGTCCTAACACACTCATCCAGGGAAAGACAGACTGACAACTGACAACAGCTGGCATGTCACACGTACCCTTGGTGAGATGGCATACAATCAACCAGAGGCAGGATCCACAAAACGTTCGTAGGGCTACGACATTTGTAAGCCTATGATAAACTATTGAGTTACGACAGGTCGTAACGTTACGAACGCTTTGTGGATCGGGACCCTGGACCCAGGTCTCCAAGACTTTCAGTAACTGCATAAGTGAAGGAACAATGGCACCTGGCACTCGTCACTGTATTCCTGCTACATGACGGAGCTTTTACATAATCACGTCAGATATGTTCCAGCTGTCTCAGTGCAGCCTTGAAACTTGCGAATGACTGGCAAACAAACCAACAGCTGAAAGTACGAACTCTGGGGTACGCTGACATGCGATCAAACAAACAACTTCCAATTTCTTGGGACAATATGTCGCACATCTTTACTACTGACGAAAGTGTCCTAAGATAATTCACAACGAAAGATCTTAATTTCTATTACGATTTTATTCACGTAGGGTGAATCTGTAAAAAAGAGAATATGCTTATTAAACATTACAAAAGAGTTTGTGATCAGTTAAAGGGATCAGCTTGAAGTGCCTTATACATCTGACATGATCTAGTGAAGCCGCTTAGGAAATTATTCATCATAGCTTTGCATATTTTAAAAAGAACGCTACAGTATTTGTTGATAAGATATACTTAGAGTGTTAGCTCAGTATCGATATCTGTACACCTCTATAAATGTTATGTATAACGTGTTCACCTTGAAACTAATTTAGTTAGTTCATGCTTGGAGGAGGGGGTCTTCTTCCTCCAGGACCTCTGGCATCTCGTCCTTTACCTTCGGGAGGTGGAGGGCCTCGTCGTGGTGGAGGTGGGCGGTCACCTTCCTGTGGTACTTGTCCTTGTGGGCCAGGCTGACCTTCTGGAGGTGGAGGACATCCAGCTGGAGGTGGAGGACGGTCACCTTCCTTTGGTGCTTGTCCTTGTGGGCCAGACTGACCTTCTGGAGGTGGAGGACGGTCACCTTCCTGTGGTGCTTGTCCTTGTGGGCCAGACTGCCTTTGTGGAGGTGGAGGACGGTCACCTTCCTGTGGTGCTTGTTCTTGTGAACCAGACTGACCTTCTGGAGGTGGAGAGCTTCCTGTTGGTGGAGGAGGACGGTCACCCTCCTGTGGTGCTTGTCTGCGTGGTCGAGATTCACCTTCGGGAGGTGGGGGACATCCGGTTGGTGGAGGTGGACGGTCACCTTCCTGTGGTGCTTGTCTGCGTGGTCGGGATTCACCTCCGGTGGGGTGGGGACATCCGGTTGGTGGTGGAGGACGGTCACCTTCCAGTGGTGCTTGTCTGCGTGGTCGAGATTCACCTTCTGGTGGTGGGGGACATCCGGTTGGTGGAGGTGGACGGTCACCTTCCTGTGGTGCTTGTGACCAACATATGGCAACGAAGGAGAGCGCCAGTAGTAGCAGGAAGGTCTTCATGGTGAGAGTGATGCTCTTGTTGCTGAACAGCACAGTATTTATACACTTTCACTCCATACCAGATGGCACATCATTACCTCGCAGTGATTACTATTGCTAGCTGTGTGACTCTTTCCATTGTCACTGAAACAGTGTCGGTAATTAAAATGTCAGTATTCAATCTGAGCCATATTGCTCTTCACACAGATTTTCTTAACCTACGAGCGAAAGAAATTATGTGTTTTGAATGGCATGATATACGATACCACAGAGATTTTCACGTTTCAATCGACGTGGACATATTCATGAATAACGGACACATGGCCCAGAGTTCGTTCACCTGGTTAATCCTTAATGATATACACATGCATTAGAGATTGACAAACATAAATCTGTACCTATAGTTACAAAAGGTAAATTTCTTAGGCGAAATGTTAACGATAGATTTATTGCTGGAAGAAAGAAAATGTAGAAAGTTCATATCATCAGATCATATCAAAGTCACATTGCTCATCTTCACTGTGTTGTCCACTGTTCACAAACACCATGTAAGTGAACTGTACTCTAGGACAGTGATGCTGCCAGTGAATAGCCTGGTCTTGGCTCGCAGCAAGCCCGATCAACTGCTACATAGCGATCATCTTGTGTGTGGATAGATACTTTCCAGTGCTGTACTGTACATGTCCAGTAGCAGATGTCATCGACTTATCGGTTAACCTTAAACCTATGTGGTACATAACATGCAAATATGCCGTCAAGAACATCGAGAAGGTATCTGACATGAACTTGTGCATCCATAGTGATGTAGATATGGACACAGCTACAAATACACATACTTGTAGCTGGAGAACGAGTGAGTGAGTGAGTGAGTTTAGTTTTACGCCGCACTCAGCAATATTCCAGCTATATGGCGGCGGTCTGTAAATAATCGAGTCTGGACCAGACAATCCAGTGATCAACAGCATGAGCATCGATCTGCCCAACGACATGTGTCAACCAAGTCAGCGAGCCTCACCACCCTATCCCATTTGTCCCTCTTACGACAAGCATGGGTTACTGAAGATCAATATTCCTAACCCGGACCCTCACGGGTCAGTTGGAGAAGGAAACAGAATTACACTTCTTTTAAACATTCCTCCAATAATAAAAGATCTAGTCTTATTAAGATCAGTTAGTGCTTGAATCTGCCCAACCTTAATGTTTTCACAGTCGACAACTCTCATTACATTTATTTTTTTTAAACATACTTTGTTCACGAAATAGAAATTCCATGAATATGGATTGAACAACAAGCCAACGGCTTATGTAAGTGCCACTCCATCCAATATAACACAATTCAATCAATAATTAAATTCAAACAAAAGTAATTAATTAATTCCACAAAGGCAAGAAATGGATAATAATAGGAAAATATCTTCAAAATTATATTCAGTGGGTCATAGTAATTGCATGCATACGAGTTTAGAGTAATTTCAATCTATTTGAAAGTAGTATATATTTATGAATAGAGTCAAGAATAACCTAATTAATTCTGTTGCTAGAAGTTTGATTACCATGAAGAATTGAATTCAAGTCAAAACCATTTGTACAGAAATATTTGTCTGATCTTATTAAGTCATAACAGGGACAAGAAGGAAGTAATGGAGAGAATCTTCTCATGGATACCCACATGCACAATTCGGATTATTTGAAATATGTCTATCAAAACTATGAGCGTTCAAGTCACTACAACCAAACCTGAACAAAATCTATATCCAACGTTTTTATAAAAGAGAATATTTCCTTGTTTGGTCTGTAATCGTGTTTTGAACGAATTTACTGATTGTGAGTTAATTATACAGGTTGGTAAACTGCTAACTTAAGTAACCTACTAGAGTATAACATTTTATCGTATAACTTCATTATGTTTTCATTTTGCATGCCTTTGTTTTACCTCCTACGTATATATGTATGCATATGTATGTGTGTAAGTGTGTGTGTGTGTGTGTACATATATATTTATATACATCATATGCGACATATCATTTTAAAATAAACTATCTGTCTGTCTGTAACCTGTCTAATTTATCAACCCTAAATGAGTTTGAAATGTTCCCACCTGCTTGCACCGCCGTCGAGGGATAACATTTTACAGCTTGTTAGGAGACATGCCAAGAGTTCTTGAAGGTGTATTCCCATACTGCCTACAGTCCCAAACTGCCTACAGGTTAAAACAACATGATAGGGTCCAGTGATCAGGACCTGACCTGTTTCTACCCCTGCTAAAATGAACTTGACCAGTTACTTGGTTAATGAACTGTTCTATAGTGTCTTCCCACTCTGCCTACAGAAGTTTAAAAAATGACAAGTGTTGGTTGGTTGGTTTATTCATTCGGAGAATTCTCCGTCTTTACATGGAGACATGGATATATCCTGTAAATTGATAAGTTTTACAGTCTTTTACTGGTTTTACAGTCTTTTACTGGTTTCACAATTACACACAACTGACAAAGATGTCCATTTCGTTGCCATGGACTCCGATATGTGAGGGGACCCAGATAAAATGTATTTGATTATTTTTGTTTTTGGTGGTTTTGTATTCTTCTGTACAAACAGTGCTATTGATTAGATCGTATGGTATTTTTGTTGAAGAGTAATTTTTGAGAGCCTGTAAGGAATCCGTAAAAATGCAGATGGTAGTGTTTGTTTGGTCAGATGTTTGCAAGACCTGAACTATGGCTGCAAGTTCTGTGAAGATACTGGAGTTTGCCGTGAGATTATAGGATTCTTTAAGGCTTTTTGGGGGTATGTAGATACCAAAACCAGTAGTACTCTTCTTGATTTCAAGCACATCTCCTAACAAATACAAATACAATAACAAATACAATAACAATAACCATTTACTACACCACATCTATATTAAATCCAAAATCTCTAATACTCTTTACCTATTTCATATTTTTTTACCTTTTAATTCGGCATCCCATTCAAATTTCCTTTAGTACTCAGTTGTTTTTTTTGGTAGTAACACCACTCTTTCAAAATTTCTAA
>NW_025766537.1:0-35152 GCF_003918875.1 Haliotis rubra | reverse complement strand
ACCCCACACCACCACCACCAGGAAACACGCCCACCCACCCACCAATGGAGACCCAGGAGAGTGTCTGCCCAACCTGGTCCCACCTCAGAGGAACCGTGGCATTACACAAGGGAGGTCAGAGGTCCAACTTCATCCTTTGAAATCAGTGGACATGGTGAAAGGGACGGGATTGGGGTGCCTGTCCAACCTATCCCAATTGAGGAACTGTGTGGACATGGTTAGTCAGGTCAGGGCTGAGAATGCCTGCCTAACTCCATCCCATCTATGTGAGATATGGTGAGTGGAGGTAGGAGGTGTCTGCCCAACTCCATCCCACCAGAGGAACTGTGTGACATATGAGAGTCGAGGTCAGGTAGAGTGTCCGCTCAACTTATCCCACCAGGAGGACCAGTGAGCATGGTAGGCCCAGGTTGAGAATAAGTCTGCCTAACCCATCCTAACACCAGAGAACTGTGTGACATATGGTGAGTGGAGGTCAGGTTGCAGCTGCCTGGGGTTTTATCCCACTAGAGAAACTTTCAGTGACATATGGTTGAAGGTCGAGGTCAGTTTGAGAATGCCTGCCCAAATTAATCCCACAGCAACGAGATATGGTGAGTGGAGGTGTCTGCCCTTCCATCCCAATCAGAGGGAACTGTGTGACATATGGTGAGGGGTCTGGTTGAGTGTCTGTCTAACCTATCCCACCAGAGGAACTGTGACATGGGCAGGAGTGGGAGGTCAAGGAGGGAATGTTCACACTCATCCCACCAGAGCAAATCAGGACACATGGTGAGGAAAAGTCAGGTGGGGTGTCTGTCCAACTCCATCCCACCAGGAGGAAGTGTGTGACATATGGTGAGTGGAGGATTGGGTGAGGTGTCTGCCCAACCCATTCCACCAGAGGAACCAGTGACATATGGTGAGTGGAGGTCAGGTTGAGAGTGTCTGCCCAACCCATCCCACCTCAGAGGAACTGTGTGACACAGAAAGGAGGAGAGGTTCAAAGCACTTCATCCTACTAGAGAAGCCAGGTGACATATGGTGATTGGAGGTCAGGGTTGGAGAGGTTCGCCCACCCACCAGAGAACTGTGACATATAAGGAGTCGAGGTCAGGTTGAGAGTGTCTGTCCAACTTCATCCCACTAGAGGAACTGTGATGACATGGTTATTCTGAGAATATCACTGCCCAACTCCATCCTGCACCAGAGAAACTATGTGGACATATGGTGAGTGGAGGGTGGGCTTAAATCCATCCCAACCACAAAATATACAGGATTCGAAGTCAGAGGAGAATGCCTGCTCCAATCCCATCCCACCAGAGAAACTATGTGACAAATGGTGAAAGCAGGTCAGGTGACTGGCCAACTCTCATCCCACCCTCAGAGCAACTCAGGTGAAGAAAGTGGAGGTCAGGTCAGGTTGATCAACCCATCCCACAAGAGGGAACTGAGTGAGATATGGTGAGTGATTGTTGAGAGCAAGGTCCCAATCCCACCAGAGTGAACTGTGTGACATATGGTGAGGATAACAATGTCTGTCAACTCCATCCCACCAGAGCAACTGTGACACATGGTGAGTCAGGGTGGTGTCTGCCCAACTCACCAGAGGAAGTGTGACACAAGGGAGTGGAGAATGGGTGAGGGTGTCTTCTCCCAACTCCATCCCACCCGAGGAACTGTGTGGACAGGAGAGGAGGTCAGGCTGAGAGTACTGTCTAACCCATCCCAATTAACTGTGTGATTACAAGTGGTGAGGGAGGTTGCTAGACCTGTCAACTCACCAGAGGAACTACTGTGTACATATGGTGAGTGAGGTCAGGATGGTGTCTGTCCAACTCCATCCCACCACCAGAGTGCAAAAGCATGGTGAAGGGAGGTCAGGTTGAGGGTGTCTGTTCAATCACCATCTCGTGGTAAGTGGAGGTCAGGTTGAGAGTCTTCGTCTAACTCATCCTGCAATTCAGAGGAACTGAGCAGACATGGTGATTCGAGGTCAGGTTGAGACTGTCCAATAGCTCCAGAGGAACCATGTGACATGGTGAGTGGAGGTAAGGGTGAGGTTCGCCCAACTCCATCCCACCAGAGCAACTGTGTGTGACATGGTGATTGGAGGTCAGGTTGGAGTACCTGTCCAACTCCCACCAGAGCTGTGTGACATGGTGGAGGAGGGTGGTGGAAGTTGTCCAACTTCATCCCACCAGAGGAATGTGGTGACATATGCATGGATATCAGGGTGAGGTCTGTCCAACTTCATCCCACCAGAGGAACTGTGTGATAAGGAGAGTGGAGGTCGGACACCCATCCCACCAGAGGAACTAGTGGCATGGTTAGTCGAGGTCAATAAATGCCTGCCCAACTCCATCCCACCAGATAACTATGTGATATGGTAGTGAGGTTCGTCTAACTCCATCCCACCAGAGGAACTAAAGGGACATACAGGATTTGTAACAGTAGAGTCCTGTCCTTATCCCACCAGAGGAACCAGGTGACATGAATGAATACATCCCACCAGAGGAACTGTGCATTACATGAGGAAAGTGGAGGTCAGGTTGAGCTGCCTGTCCAACTTTATCCCACCAGAGGACTATGGACATATGGTGAGGAGGTGGGTACAGAAGTAATTCACCCAACCCAGAGCAACTGTGTGGACATATGAGATTGAGGTCATTGAGAGGTCTGCCCAACTCCATCCCAGAGGAACTGTGTGACATATAGGTGAGTCGAGGTTGCTGAGTGTCTGTCCAATTTATCCAACCAGAGTGGAACTGTGTGACATATGGTGAGTGGGAGGTCATCAGGCCAGAGCAGTCTGCCCATCCCACCAGAGGAACTGCAGGACATGGGGAGTGGGAGGTCAGGGTGAGAGTAAGTCTGTCCAACTTCATCCCACGAGGGAATCAGGAGACAAGGAAGGAGTGGAGGTCGATTGGGGTGTTCGTCCACCCATCCCACCAGAGGAACTGTGTGACATAGAGTTAGTCGAGGTCAGAGGAATGTCTAACTCCATCCCACCAGAGCAACGACATGGTGAGGGAGGGAGGGTGGTGTCTGCTCCAACTCCATCCCACCAGAGGAACTGTGCACATGGTGATTGAAACAGAGAGGTCTGCTCAATCCATCCCACCAGAGTGAACTGTGGGACATATGGTGAGTCGAGGTCAGTTGAGAATTCGTCTAACCCATCCCACCAGATGAACTGTGTGACATGGTGAGTGGAGGTCAGTTGAGCCGCCTGTCCAATCCTATCCCACCAGAGGAACAGTGGACATATGGTTGGGTCGAGGTCAGTTTGAGAATGCCCGCCCAACTCCATTCCACCAGAGCACCATGTGAGACATGGTGAGGGAGGTTCGCCCAACTCCATCCCACCACAGAGAACTGTGTGACATATGGTGGAAAGTGGGAGGTCAGGTTGAAAGTGTCTGTTCAACTCCATCCCACCAGAGTGAACTGTGAGGACATACAGAGTGGAGGTCAGGTTGAGAATGTCTGCCTAACTCCATCCCACCAGAGCAACTGTGACCACACAGGTGAGGAAAGTCAGGGTGGTCCAACCCATCCCACCAGAGGAAGTGCATTACATGGTGCGGAGGGTGTTGCCCAAATTCATCCACCAGAGGAACGACATACAGTGAGTGGAGGTCATTGAGAGGTCTGCCCAACCCATCCCACCAGAGAACAGTGACATATGGTGAGTGGATGGTCAGGGTGACGTTGTACAACTTCATCCCCACCAGAGGAACTGGTGTGACATATGGCGATTGAGGTCAGGTTGAGAGGTTCAAGTCTGGAACTCCATCCAACGAACTGCATATGGTGAGTCGAGGGTCAGGTTGAGAGTGTCCAACTCCACCAGAGAACTGTGTGACATGGTTATTCTGAGAGGTCAGGGTTGAGAATGTCGCCCGAACTCCATCCCACCAGAGAAACCATGTGACATGTGGGCTATGAAAGTGGAGGGGTGGTAACCCACCAGAGGAACTGTGTGTGACACATGGTGATTCTAGGTCATGAGAATGCCTGCCCAACTCCATCCCACCAGAGAAACCATGACAAATGGTGAGTGGGATCAGTGTGAGGGGAGGATCACAACTTCATCCCACAACTGTGACATGGTGAGGGAGGTCAGGGTCATTGACTGTCTCATCCCACAAGAGGAAACTGAGTGAGATATGGTGAGTGGAGGTCAGGCTGAGAGTTCGCTCCAACTCAATCCCACCGAGGAACTGTGTGGACATATGGTGAGGGAGGTTGTAACATGAATGTCTGCTTTAACTCCATCCCACAGAGCAACTGTGTGGACACATGGTGAGTGAGGGTGGGGTGGCTCCAACCCATCCAACTAGAGGGAAGCAGGTGACATATGGTGAGTGGAGGTCGTGAGGGTGTCTTCCAACCCATTCCACCAGAGGAATAGGTGACATATGGTGAGTCGAGGTCAGGTTGAGAACGCCTGCTAACTCCATCCCACCAGAGAACTGTGCGGACATATGGTGAGGGAGGCTGAGAGTGTCTGTCCAACTTCATCTCACCAGAGGAACTGTGTGACAGAGGAGGTTGGGGGTAACTGTCCACCCATCCCACCAGAGGAACCTGTCGCCACGTGGTGAGTCGAGGCCTGGTTGAGAATGTTCCAGCTCCACTTCACCAGAGGAACTGTGTGACAAATGGTGAGTGGAGGTCAGGGTGAGGCTGACTCTACCATCCCACCAGAGCAAATCCGTGTGATGCGGGAGGTCAGGGTCAGGTTCAAACCATCCCACCAGAGGAACCGAGTGACACATGAATGGTCAGGTGATCACCCAACTCATCCCAACCAGAGCAACCGTGTGACATATGGCGGAGTGGAGGTCAGGTGAGTACCAACAACTTCATCCCACCAGAGGTGCGACATACAGAAGTGGAGGTCAGGTTGAGAGCGTCTCGTCCAACCCATCCCCAACCAGAACTGTGTGACATATAGACGGGTCAAGGTTGAGGAGGTTCATCCAACTTTGTCCCACCAGAGAGGAACTGTGTACATGGTGAGTGGAGTGTTCGGCCCAACCCATCCCACCAGAACCGTGTGGACACATGGGGAAAGCGGGTGAGGTCTTCAACTTCATCCTCAGAGAACCAGTGACATATGGTTATTCGAGGTCAGAGCTGAGAATGCCTGCCCAACCCATCCCACCAGAGAAACTATGTTCATGTGGTGAGTCGGTCAGTTGAGAATGTCTGCCCAGCTCCATCCCACCAGAGGGAACTGTGTGACATATGGTGAGTGGGAGGTCAGGTTGAGAGTACAATCCCCAATCTCGGCCAGAGGGAACTCGGACATATGGTGAGGTCAGGATGGGGGTGTCTGTCCAACCCATCCCACCAGAGAACTCTGGGTCATGTGGTGAGTCAGACAGGTTGAGAATGTTCGCTCCAGCTCCATCTCACCAGAGGAATCAGTGACAAATGGTGAGTGGGATCAGGGTGAGAAGCACTCATGCGAACTTCATCCCACCAGAGTAAACTGTGGACATGGTGAGTGGTGGTCAGGGTCAGGGTCACTGTCAACCCCATCCCACTGAGGAACTGGAGTGACATGGTGAGGAGGGGTCAAGTTGACTGTCAACCCCATCCCACAGAACTGAGGAGATGGTGAGTGAGGTCAGGTTGAGAATTGCCCAACCCATCCCACCAGAGGAACTGTAAAATATATGGTGAGTGGATTGTTGAGAATGTTCAACTCTAATCATCCCCAGAGGAAGTGTGTTACCACAGTGAGTGGAAGTCGGTAGAGGGTGTCTGCCCAACTCCACCTGAACCAGGTATATGGTGAGTGGAGGTCAGGTTGCCCAACCCATCCCACCAGAGGAACTGCATAAGGGTGAGTGGAATTGCCTAACTCCATCCCACCAGAGAACTGTGTGACATATGAGTGGAGGTCAGGAATGTTCGTTTAACCCATCCCACCAGGAAGCAACCAGGCATTGGCCATGGTGAGTGGAGGCCGTGGGCTGCCACCCATCCCACCAGGAGGGTGTGTGAGAGTGGAAGTCAGGGTTGAGGTTCACCAACTCCATCCCACCAGAGTGAACCAGTGACATGTATGGGGGAGGGAGGTCAGGGTGAGAGCGTTCATTAACTCATCCCACCAGAGAATCCAGACATATGGTTATTCGAGGTCAGGGTTAATTGCCCAACTCCATCCCAGAGCATGTGACATGGTGAAGTGGGAGTGGGTGAAGCCCATCCCACCAGAGGAACTGTGTGATTATGTATGGTGATTCTAGAAATAAGAGAATGCCTGCCCAACTCCATCCCACCAGAGAAACTACATGGTGGACAATGGTGGAGTGGACAGGATCACATCCCACCAGAGCAACCAGTGATTATATAGGAAGGGAGGTCAGGGTCAGGTTGACTGTCGGCATCCCAATAAGAGGAACTGAGTGGAGATATGGTGAGTGGAGGTCAGGAGAGAGTAAGTTCGTCTAACTCAATCCCACCAGAGGAACCAGTGACATATGAGAGTGGTTGATCGTTCAACTCCCACCAGATAAACTGTGGACACATGGTGAGTGAAGTTGTCAGGGTGGGTGTAATTGTCAACTCCATCCCACCAGAGGGAAGTAGGTGACATATGGTGAGTGAGGTCGGGTGAGGTGTCTTCTCCTTAACTCCATTCCACCAGAGGAACCAGACATATGGTGAGTGAGTGTCAGGTTGAGAGTACTGCCCACCCATCCCACCAGAGAACTGTGCATTGGTGAGTGGGAGGTCAATGAGAATGTTCATGTCAACTCCATCCCACCAGAGGAAGTGTGTGTTTATGGTGAGTGGAGGTCAGAGGGTGGGTTCGCCTAACTCCATCCCACCAGAGGTCCGTGTGACATAAGGAGGAGGTCAGGGTTGAGTGTTCACCAACTCCATCCTACCCAGAGGAACTGTGTTATAAGGAGTGAGGTCAGGTTGAGAGTTCGCCCAACTCCATCCCACCAGAGGAACCGTGACATGGCGAGTGGAGGTCAGGTTGAGAATTGTCGAATCCCATCCCACCAGAGCAACTGTGGTGACATGGTGAGTGGAGGGCGCGTCGTCCAACCCATCCCATCAGAGGAAGTGTGATATGGTGAGTGGAAGTCAGGCTGGAGAGTAGTTCGTCTAACCCACACCAGAGGAATCCGAGGACATGGCGGAAAGTGGAGATCAGGTTGGAATGTTCTGCCTAACTCCATCCCACTGGCAAGACATGGTGAGTGGCGGGAGAGGACGTTCCACCCATCCCATGAGGAACTGGTGGACATATGGTGAGTGGAGGTCAGGCTGGAGGTCTGGTCTAACTCTATCCCACCAGAGTCCGCCAGAGATATGGTGACGAGGTCAGGTTGAGAATTGTTCCAACTAATCCCACCAGAGGAACCTGCAGACATATGGTGAGTGGAGGTCAGTGAGAGAGTTATCCAACTTTATCCCACCAGAGGAACTGTGATACAGAGTGGAGGTCGGGTGACTGTCCAACTCCATCCCACCAGAGGAACTGTAAAAATATAAGCAGAGCGGGAGGTCAGGGTTGAGAGGCAATTGTCTAACTCCATCCCCAGAGGAACTGTGCGACACATGGTGAAAGGACTGTCGAGAAAGCGTCTGGTCCAACTTCATCCCACCAGAGCGAACCGGTGTGACACATGGTGAGTGGCATGAGTTGTTCGCCCACCCATCCCACCACAGGAACCGCAGACATATGGTGATTGAGGTCAGGTGGAGAGGTTCAGTCCAACTTCATCCCACCAGAGGAACTGTGGCTACATGGTGAAAGTGGAGTCGAGAAATTGCCCAACTCCATCCCACCAGAGGAACTGTGTGTGGACACATGGTGAGTGAAGGTCAGGGTGAGGGTACCCCAACCCATTCCAATTAGAGAACCGGTGTGACATGGTGAGTGGAGTCAGAGAGCAATGTCTAACTCCATCCCACCAGAGGAACTGTGTGACATATGGTGAAAGTGAGGCTACAGAATGTTCGTCAATCACCAGATGGCGTTACTTATGGTGAGTGGAGGTCGGTGAGGGTGTTCGCCCAACCTTAATCCCACCTGAACCGTGTGACATGGTGAGTGGAGGTCAGGTTGAGAGGTTCGTCCCAATCCCACCACAGAGGAACTGTGCGGACATATGGTGCGGGAGGTCAGGTTGAGAGACTGCCCAACTCATCCCACAGTGAACTGTGTGACAGCGGTGGGTGGAGGTCAGTTGAGAACTCCATCCCACCAGAGCAAACTGTGATTACTACGGCGGGCGGAGGTCAAGGTATGCCTGTCCAACTCCATCCCACCAGAGTGTGACATATGGTGAGTGGAAGTCAGGTTGTGAGTGTTCACCAACCCATCCCAACCAGAGGAACCAGTGATTACATGGTGAAAGTGGAGATCAGGGAAGGAGAATTCGTCAACTCCATCCCACCAGAGAGGTAAAAGCATGTGAGTTCGAGAGAGGTTCGCCCAACTCCATCCCACCAGAGGAACCAGGTGATATGGTGAGTGGAGGTCAGAAGCAGAGTGTCTGTCCAATCCCCATCCCGCTAGAACTGGTGTGAGACATGGTGAGCTCTAGGTCAGCTAACGCCTGCTCAACTCCATCCCAACTAGATCCTGACATGGTGAGTGGAGGTCAGAGGCCCGTCCACCATCCCAACGAACTGTGTGACATATGGTGAGGAGGTCGGGTGAGGGGTGCCCGTCCAACTCCATCCCACCAGTGAACTGTGTAACATATGGTGAGTGGAGGTCAAGCTGTTCCACACCAGAGGAACTGGTGGTGGACATATGGTGAGTGGGAGGTCAGGTTGAGAGTGTCTGTCCAACTTATCCCACCAGATGAACTGTGTTACATGGTGAGTGGAGGTTAAGAGTGTCTGCCCACCCATCCCACCACAGGTGACATATGGTGATGTCTGTCCACCATCCCACCAGAGAACTGTGACATACAGGAGTGGAGGTCATTCGTCAATCCCACCAGAGGAACCGTGACATATGGGGAGCGGTATCAGAGACTCTGTCCAACTCTCAATCCCAAATTCAGAGGAACCGTAGGACATGGGGAGCTGGAGGTCGGGTGAGTAAGTCTGTCTAACTCCATCCCACCAGAGGAACCGTCAGAAATATATATTGAGGTCAGGGTTGTGAGACTCTGTCCAATCCTCATCCCACCAGGAGGAACCGCGTGACATATGGGGAATGAGGTCAAGGAGAGTGGTCCAACTATCCCACCAGAGGAACTGTGTGACATATGGTGAGTGGAGGTCGGACAAGGTTCTTCCTCCCATCCCACCAGAGGAACCAGGGACATATGGTGATTCATCAGGGTGAATGTCCCACCAGACGAGAAATCCATGTGGACATATGGTGAGGAGGTAGGGTGGGTGTTGCCCAACTCCATCCCACCAGAGGAACTGTGCATGAGTCAGGTCAGGGTTGAGAAAGTAACATCCAACTCCATCCCACCAGAGAGGACAGTGACAGTGAGATCAGGTCAGGTTGAGAGGTCTGTCCATCCCACCAGAGGTCTCGTACATAAGTGGTGAGTGGAGGTCAGGTTGAGAGAGTCTGCCCAACTCCATCCCGCCAGAGGAAATGTGTGACATATGTTGAGTGAGGTCAGGTTGACTGTCAACTCCATCCCACCAGAGCAACTGTGTGTGGACACATGGTGAGTGGAGGTCAGTTGAGTGTCTGTCCAACTTCATCCCACCAGAGGAACTGTGTGACATATGGTGAGTGGAGGTCAGGATGGGGGTGTCTGTCCAACTCCATCCCACCAGAGGAACTCTGTCACATGTGGTGAGTCGAGGTCAGGATGAGGGTGTCTATCCAACTTCATCCCACTGGAGGAACTGTGTGACATATGTTGAGTGGAGGTCAGGGTGAGGGTGTCTATCCAACTTCATCCCACTGGAGGAACTGTGTGACATATGTTGAGTGGGGGTGAGGGTGTCTGCCCAACTTCATCCCACTGGAGGAACTGTGTGACATATGGTGAGTGGGGGTGAGGGTGAACTGTGTGACATATTTGGTTGACAAATTTGTGGTTTAACTTTACTACTGCTCATTTCAAAGCTGTGTGTAACCTGTTTCAGGTTTTGCTACTTCAACCCTGACAAGCGGTTGGTCTCCAGGGAACCCATGGAGGTACAGGGGGTGTGATGTGGGTTGGGTAGGGGACTGGTCTCCAGGAACCCATGGAGGTATGGGGTTGGGGTGATGTGGGTTGGTGTGGGGACTGGTCTCCAGGAACCCATGGAGGTATGGGGCGTGATGTGGGTTGGGTAGGGGACTGGTCTCCAGGAACCCATGGAGGTACAGGGGCGTGATGTGGGTTGGGTAGGGGACTGGTCTCCAGGAACCCATGGAGTACGGGGCGTGATGTGGGTTGGGTAGGGGACTGGTCTCCAGGAACCCATGGAACCCTGGGGTTGATGTGGGTTCTGTAGGGAGGGTCTCCAAGGAACCCATGGAGGCTATTGATGTGGGTTGGGTAGGGGACTGGTCTCCAGGAACCCATGGAGGTAGGAACCCATGGAGGGCGTGATGTGGGTTGGAGTAGGGGACTGGTCTCCAGGAACCCATGGAGGTACAGGGAGTGATGTGGGTTGGGTAGGGACTGGTCTCCAGGAAACCACATGGAGGTACAGGGGCGTGATGGGTGGGTAGGGAGTGGGGACTGGTCTCCAGGAACCGATGGAGGTATGGGGCGTGATGTGGGTTGGGTAGGGGACTGGTCTCCAGGAACCCATGGAGGTATGGGGGCGTGATGTGGGTTGGGTAGGGGACTGGTCTCCAGGAACCCATGGATGGGGCGTGATGTGGGATTTGGGCAGGGGACTGGTCTCCAGGAACCCATGGATGTATACTGAGGTGTGATGTGGGTAGGGGACTGGTCTCCAGGAACCCATGGAGTAGTGCTAAAGGGGTGATGTGGGTTGTGGGTTGGGTAGGGGACTGGTCTCCAGGAACCCATGGAGGTATGGGGCGTGATGTGGGTTGGGTAGGGGACTGGTCTCCAGGAACCCATGGAAGGTATGGGGCGTGATGTGGGTTGGGTAGGGGACTGGTCTCCAGGAACCCATGGAGGTATGGGGCGTGATGTGGGTTGGGTAGAGGGGACTGGTCTCCAGGAACCCCATGGAGGTATGGGGCGTGATGTGGGTTGGGTAGGGGACTGGTCTCCAGGAACCCATGGAGGTATGGGGGCGTGATGTGGGTTGGGTAGGGGACTGTCTCCAGGAACCCATGGAAGTCTGATGTGGGTTTTGTAGGGGACTGGTCTCCAGGAACCCATGGAGGTGTGCGTGGTATGGAAGTGCTTTAGGGGTCTCCAGGAACCCATGATGTGGGTGATTGGGTTGGGTAGGGGACTGGTCTCCAGGAACCGATGGAGGTATCCAGGGCCCATGGGGGGTGATGTGGGTTGGGTAGGGGACTGGTCTCCAGGAACCCATGAAGGTACGGGGGATGATGTGGGTTGGGGTGGGGACTGTTCTCCAGGAACCGATGGAGGTATGGGGCGTGATGTGGGTTGGGTAGGGGACTGGTCTCCAGGAACCCATGGAGGTATGGGCCTGATGTGGGTTGGGGTGGGGATTGGTCTCCAAGAACCCATGGAGGTACTGGGGGTGATGTGGGTTGGGTAGGGGACTGGTCTCCACGAACCCATGGAGGTATGGGGCGTGATGTGGGTTGGGGTGGGGACTGGTCTCCAGGAACCGATGGAGGTATGGGGCGTGATGTGGGTTGGGTAGGGGACTTGTCTCCAGGAACCCATGGAGGTACGGGAGGTGGTGTGGGTTGGGTAGGGGACTGGTTTCCAGGAACCCATAGAGGTACGGGGGGTGAAGTGGGTTGGGGTGGGGACTGGTCTCCAGGAACCCATGGAGGTACGGGGGGTGATGTGGGTTGGGTAGGGGACTGGTCTCCAGGAACACATGGAGGTATGGGGCGTGATGTGGGTTCTGTAGGGGACTGGTCTCCAGGAACCCATGGAGGTACTGGGGGTGATGTGGGTTGGGTAGGGGACTGGTCTCCAGGAACCCATGGAGGTATGGGGCGTGATGTGGGTTGGGTAGGGGACTGGTCTCCAGGAACCCATGGAGGTACGGGGTGTGATGTGGGTTGGGTAGGGGACTGGTCTCCAGGAACCCATGGAGGTATGGGGCGTGATGTGGGTTGTGTAGGGGACTGGTCTCCAGGAACCCATGGAGGTATGGGGCGTGATGTGGGTTGGGGTGGGGACTTGTCTCCAGGAACCCATGGGAGGTACAGAGGTGATGTGGGTTGGGTAGGGGACTGGTCTCCAGGAACCCATGGAGGTATGGGGCGTGATGTGGGTTCTGTAGGGGACTGGTCTCCAGGAACCCATGGAGGTGCTGGGCGTGATGTGGGTTGGGTAGGGGACTGGTCTCCAGGAACCCATGGAGGTATGGGGCGTGATGTGGGTTGGGTAGGGGACTGGTCTCCAGGAACCCATGGAGGTGCTGGGGGTGATGTGGGTTGGGTAGGGGACTGGTCTACAGGAACCGATGGAGGTATGGGGCGTGATGTGGGTTGGGGTGGGGACTGGTCTCCAGGAACCCATGGAGGTACAGGAGGTGGTGTGGGTTGGGTAGGGGACTGGTTTCCAGGAACCCATAGAGGTACAGGGGAGGTGAAGTGGGTTGGGGTGGGGACTGGTCTCCAGGAACCCATGGAGAGTATGGAGGGGGGCGTGTGATGTGGGTTGGGTAGGGACTGGTCTCCAGGACTGGTGGAGAGGAAGGCGTGAGGGTCTCCAGGAACCCATGGAGGTATGGGGCGTGATGTGGGTTGGGTAGGGGACTGGTCTCCAGGAACCCATGGAAGTGCTGGGGGTGATGTGGGTTGGGTAGGGGACTGGTCTCCAGGAACCCATGGAGGTATGGGGCGTGATGTGGGTTGGGTAGGGGACTGGTCTCCAGGAACCCATGGAGGTATGGGCCTGATGTGGGTTGGGGTGGGGACTGGTCTCCAAGAACCCATGGAGGTACTGGGGGTGATGTGGGTTGGGTAGGGGACTGGTCTCCAGGAACCCATGGAGGTATGGGGCGTGATGTGGGTTCTGTAGGGGACTGGTCTCCAGGAACCCATTGAGGTGCTGGGGGTGATGTTGGTTGGGTAGTAGGGACTGGTGTCCAGGAACCGATGGAGGTATAAGGGCGTGATGTGGGTTGGGTAGGGGACTGGTCTCCAGGGAACCCATTGAGGTATGGGGCGTGATGTGGGTTCTGTAGGGGACTGGTCTCCAGGAACCCATGGAGGTACAGGGTGTGATGTGGGTTGGGGGTGGGGACTGGTCTCCAAGAACCCATGGAGGTATGGGGCGTGGTGTGGGTTGGGTAGGGGACTGATCTCCAGGAACCCATGGAGGTATGGGGCGTGATGTGGGTTGGGTACTGGTCTCCAGGAACCCATGGAGGTGCTGGTGATGTGGGTTGGGTAGGGGACTGGTCTCCAGGAACCGATGAAGGTATGGGGCGTGATGTGGGTTGGGTAGTGGACTTGTCTCCAGGAACCCATGGAGGTACGAGGGGGTGGGTTGGGTAGGGACTGGTTTCCAGGAACCCATAGAGGTACGGGGGGGAAGTGGGTTGGGTTGGGGACTGGTCTCCAGGAACCCATGGAGGTACGGGGGGTGATGTGGGTTGGGTAGGAGACTGGTCTCCAGGAACCCATGGAGGTATGGGGCGTGATGTGGGTTCTGTAGGGGACTGGTCTCCAGGAACCCATGGAGGTGCTGGGCGTGATGTGGGTTGGGTAGGGGACTGGTCTCCAGGAACCCATGGAGGTATGGGGCGTGATGTGGGTTGG
Source organism: Haliotis rubra (assembly GCF_003918875.1). NCBI lineage: Eukaryota > Metazoa > Mollusca > Gastropoda > Lepetellida > Haliotidae > Haliotis > Haliotis rubra. The sequence continues at coordinate 21,321 of NW_025766537.1, read as the reverse complement.
GTAGGGGACTGGTCTCCAGGAACCCATGGAGGTGCTGGGGGTGATGTGGGTTGGGTAGGGGACTGGTCTACAGGAACCGATGGAGGTATGGGGTGTGATGTGGGTTGGGTAGGGACTGGTCTCCAGGAACCCATGGAGGTACAGGGGTACAGTGATGTGGGTTGGGGTGGGGACTGGTCTCCAGGAACCCATGGAGGTATGGGGCGTGATGTGGGTTGGGTAGGGGACTGGTCTCCAGGAACCCATGGAGGTATGGGGCACTTGATGTGGGTTGGGTAGGGGACTGGTCTCCAGGAACCCATGGAAGTGCTGGGGTGATGTGGGTTTTGTAGGGGACTGGTCTCCAGGAACCCATGGAGGTATGGGTCGTGATGTGGGTTGGGTAGGGGACTGGTCTCCAGGAACCCATGAAGGTACGGGGGATGATGTGGGTTGGGGTGGGGACTGTTCTCCAGGAACCGATGGAGGTATGGGGCGTGATGGTGGGTTGGAGGTAGGGGACTGGTCTCCAGGAACCCATGGAACCCATGGGCCGTGATGTGGGTTGGGGTGGGGACTGGTCTCCAGGAACCCATGGAGGTACTGGGGGTGATGTGGGTTGGGGTAGGGGACTGGTCTCCAGGAACCCATGGAGAGTATGGGGCGTGGTGTGGGTTGGGTAGGGGACTGGTCTCCAGGAACCCATGGAGGTACAAGGGGTGTGATGTGGGTTGGGTAGGGGACTGGTCTCCAGGAACCCCATGGAGGTATGGCGCGTGATGTGGGTTGGGGTGGGGACTGGTCTCCAGGAACCGATGGAGGTATGGGGCGTGATGTGGGTTGGGTAGGGGACTGGTCTCCAGGAACCCATGGAGGTACGGGGGTGATGTGGGTTGGGTAGGGGACTGGTTTCCAGGAACCCATGAGAGGTACAGGGGTGAAGTGGGTTGGGTTGGGGACTGGTCTCCAGGAACCCATGGAGGTACAGGGGGTGATGTGGGTTGGGTAGGGACTGGTCTCCAGGAACCCATGGAGGTATGGGGGAGTGATGTGGGTTCTGTATGGGACTGGTCTCCAGGAACCCATGGAGGTACTGGGCGTGATGTGGGTTGGGTAGGGACTGGTCTCCAGGAACCCATGGAGGTATGGGGCGTGATGGGGTTGGGTAGGGGACTGGTCTCCAGGAACCCATGGAGGTGCTGGGGGTGATGTGGGTTGGGTAGGGACTGGTCTCCAGGAACCCATGAAGAGGTACAGGGGATGATGTGGGTTGGGGTGGGGACTGTTCTCCAGGAACCGATGGAGGTATGGGGCGTGATGTGGGGTTGGGTAGGGGACTGGTCTCCAGGAACCCATGGAGGTATGGGCCTGATGTGGGAACCCATGGGGACTGGTCTCCAAGAACCCATGGAGGTACTAAGGGGTGATGATGGGTTGGGTAGGGGACTGGTCTCCAGGAACAAGAACCCATGGAGGTATGGGGCGTGGTGTGGGTTGGGTAGGGGACTGGTCTCCAGGAACCCATGGAGGTACAGGGTGTGATGTGGGTTGGGTAGGGGACTGGTCTCCAGGAACCCATGGAGGTATGGCGCGTGATGTGGGTTGGGGGTGGGGACTGGTCTCCAGGAACCGATGAAGGTATGGGGCGTGATGTGGGTTGGGTAGTGGACTTGTCTCCAGGAACCCATGGAGGTACGGGGTGGTGTGGGTTGGGTAGGGGACTGGTTTCCAGGAACCCATAGAGGTACGGGGGGTGATGTGGGTTGGGTTGGGGACTGGTCTCCAGGAACCCATGGAGGTACGGGGGTGATGTGGGTTGGGTAGGAGACTGGTCTCCAGGAACCCATGAAGGTATGGGGCGTGATGTGGGTTCTGTATGGGACTGGTCTCCAGGAACCCGTGGAGGTGCTGGGCGTGATGTGGGTTGGGTAGGGGACTGGTCTCCAGGAACCCATGGAGGTATGGGGCGTGATGTGGGTTGGGTAGGGGACTGGTCTCCAGGAACCCATGGAGGTGCTGGGGGTGATGTGGGTTGGGTAGGGGACTGGTCTACAGGAACCGATGGAGGTATGGGGTGTGATGTGGGTTGGGTAGGGGACTGGTCTCCAGGAACCCATGGAGGTACGGGGGGTGATGTGGGTTGGGGTGGGGACTGGTCTCCAGGAACCCATGGAGGTATGGGGCGTGATGTGGGTTGGGTAGGGGACTGGTCTCCAGGAACCCATGGAGGTATGGGGCGCGATGTGGGTTGGGTAGGGGACTGGTCTCCAGGAACCCATGGAGGTGCTGGGGGTGATGTGGGTTTTGTAGGGGACTGGTCTCCAGGAACCCATGGAGGTATGGGGCGTGATGTGGGTTGGGTAGGGGACTGGTCTCCAGGAACCCATGAAGGTACGGGGGATGATGTGGGTTGGGGTGGGGACTGTTCTCCAGGAACCCATGGAGGTATGGGGCGTGATGCGGAGGGTGGATAGGACCGGTCCCAGGTTGGGTAGGGGACTGGTCTCCAGGAACCCATGGAGGTATGGGCCTGATGTGGGTTGGGGTGGGGACTGGTCTCCAAGAACCCATGGAGGTACTGGGGGTGATGTGGGTTGGGTAGGGGACTGGTCTCCAGGAACCCATGGAGGTATGGGGCGTGATGTGGGTTCTGTAGGGGACTGGTCTCCAGGAACCCATTGAGGTGCTGGGGGTGATGTTGGTTGGGTAGGGGACTGGTGTCCAGGAACCGATGGAGGTATGGGGCGTGATGTGGGTTGGGTAGGGGACTGGTCTCCAGGAACCCATTGAGGTATGGGGCGTGATGTGGGTTCTGTAGGGGACTGGTCTCCAGGAACCCATGGAGGTACGGGGTGTGATGTGGGTTGGGGTGGGGACTGGTCTCCAAGAACCCATGGAGGTATGGGGCGTGGTGTGGGTTGGGTAGGGGACTGGTCTCCAGGAACCCATGGAGGTACGGGGTGTGATGTGGGTTGGGTAGGGGACTGGTCTCCAGGAACCCATGGAGGTATGGGGCGTGATGTGGGTTGGGGTGGGGACTGGTCTCCAGGAACCGATGAAGGTATGGGGCGTGATGTGGGTTGGGTAGTGGACTTGTCTCCAGGAACCCATGGAGGTACGGGGGGTGATGTGGGTTGGGTAGGGGACTGGTCTCCAGGAACCCATGGAGGTATGGGGCGTGATGTGGGTTCTGTAGGGGACTGGTCTCCAGGAACCCATGGAGGTGCTGGGGGTGATGTGGGTTGGGTAGGGGACTGGTCTCCAGGAACCCATGGAGGTATCGGGCGTGATGTGGGTTGGGTAGGGGACTGGTCTCCAGGAACCCATGGAGGTATGGGGCGTGATGTGGGTTCTGTAGGGGACTGGTCTCCAGGAACCCATGGAGGTGCTGGGGGTGATGTGGGTTGGGTAGGGGACTGGTCTACAGGAACCGATGGAGGTATGGGGCGTGATGTGGGTTGGGTAGGGGACTGGTCTCCAGGAACCCATGGAGGTACGGGGGGTGATGTGGGTTGGGGTGGGGACTGGTCTCCAAGAACCCATGGAGGTATGGGGCGTGATGTGGGTTGGGTAGGGGACTGGTCTCCAGGAACCCATGGAGGTATGGGGCACGATGTGGGTTGGGTAGGGGACTGGTCTCCAGGAACCCATGGAAGTGCTGGGGGTGATGTGGGTTTTGTAGGGGACTGGTCTCCAGGAACCGATGGAGGTATGGGGCGTGGTGTGGGTTGGGTAGGGGACTGGTCTCCAGGAACCCATGGAGGTACGGGGGATGATGTGGGTTGGGGTGGGGACTGTTCTCCAGGAACCGATGGAGGTATGGGGCGTGATGTGGTTTGGGTAGGGGACTGGTCTCCAGGAACCCATGGAGGTATGGGCCTGATGTGGGTTGGGGTGGGGACTGGTCTCCAAGAACCCATGGAGGTACTGGGGGTGATGTGGGTTGGGTAGGGGACTGGTCTCCAGGAACCGATGGAGGTATGGGGCGTGATGTGGGTTGGGTAGGGGACTGGTCTCCAGGAACCCATTGAGGTATGGGGCGTGATGTGGGTTCTGTAGGGGACTGGTCTCCAGGAACCCATGGAGGTGCTGGGGGTGAAGTGGGTTGGGTAGGGGACTGGTCTACAGGAACCCATGGAGGTACGGGGTGTGATGTGGGTTGGGTAGGGGACTGGTCTCCAGGAACCATGGAGGTGCTGGGGGTGATGTGGGTTGGGTAGGGGACTGTTCTCCAGGAACCCATGGAGGTATGGGGCGTGATGTGGGTTGGGTAGGGGACTGGTCTCCAGGAACCCATGGAGGTACGGGGGGTGATGTGGGTTGGGTAGGGGACTGGTCTACAGGAACCCATGGAGGTACGGGGTGTGATGTAGGTTGGGTAGGGGACTGGTCTCCAGGAACCCATGGAGGTATGGGGCGTGATGTGGGTTGGGGTGGGGACTGGTCTCCAAGAACCCATGGAGGTATGGGGCGTGATGTGGGTTGGGGTGGGGACTGGTCTCCAAGAACCCATGGAGGTATGGGGCGTGATGTGGGTTGGGGTGGGGACTGGTCTCCAAGAACCCATGGAGGTATGGGGCGTGATGTGGGTTGGGTAGGGGACTGGTCTCCAAGAACCCATGGAGGTATGGGGCGTGATGTGGGTTGGGGTGGGGACTGGTCTCCAAGAACCCTTGTCGTAAGCGCGACTAAGCGCTCAAGATATCATTTACTGGATTGTGTGGTGTATGTACATGCCATCGCCATTCTGCTGAATAGAACAGGACAGCCTCACACAAACATACAACGGCAAGAATTCGATAGTTATCTGTATCTGTACAAAGAATCGTTTCTAGAGTGTGTGTTTTGTTTTTGTTTGTTGTTGTTGTTGTTGCTGCTGCTGCTGCTGCTGCTGCTGCTGCTGCTGCTGCTGTTGTTGTTGTTCAGTGATTTGCATTGGGACACGCATTCATGACCAACTCGTGTTATTCCGGGACAAGCCGAATTTCTTGAAGGGTACGAAAAAGGGGCGAGTGGTGACGAATGACTCGCAGACTGGTGCACATTCGTCACCACTCGCCCCTTTCCGTAACCTCCAAGACGATTCGGCTAGTCCCGGAATAACACGAGTACCACGAATGTCTGCTAGCATGACTACACGATCCGTTAGTCGCCTCTTCTGACAAGCATGGTTTGCTGAAGACCAGTTCCAACATGAATTTACGCCTAAGTCGGTAGTCGATGATGTGTGCTTCACTATGCTATGTCCCACAGTGTTTATGACAGTTCATAACTTGTTTGTAGTGACCTGTGACAATGGCTACACATGGAACCGACGTCTGAACCTGTGCTACAAGCTGGACAAGACACGGGTGACTTGGAACCTCGCGGCCACCACGTGCGAGACTGACAAGGGCCACCTCATCAGAGTCGACAACGCGGACAAGAACGAGTTCCTTACCACTCTCGCAGAAACCAAGGGTCTGTACAACATATGTCAGAGTGAATGCGTTAAGAATTAGGTCCCACCGGCATTGTCTTTGCCAGAAGTGCGACGAGCAATATTTATATTTATTTCAAATGCAAGTGTCAATCAACGACATAAAATGCTTGTATAAATCACCAGCAACTACCAAGGAACGTGTGTAGACCGATGCTAAGATGTCGATCACTGGATTGTCTGATCCAGACTCGGTTATATACAGACCGCCGTCACGTAGCTGCCTGCTGCGGCGTAAACAACAAATTATAAAAAGGGTGAGCTGAAATGGGGTTTGATCATCCTTTATTACGTATATATGGCCATGAGGCCAACAGTACAACATGTGTAAAACAGTAAGGTAAAGATATGCAGGTGCGCCACACTGGGAATGTAGATCTTATTACAGTTGTTACAATTATGTGTTCACAGAGATTTTTGTTTTGATCGAAGTACAAACACTTTTTGAAGAAAGATACAAAGTCCTAATAGTGTATTCTTATCGCTTGTTCTCATCAATTCAATAAACATGTGGACATGAGGGTAATTACGACAGTATTCAGGTAAATATTTAGCACGATACTTATTGTAAAGAGAGCATACTAATGTAACATGGAATTCATCTTCTAGTTCAGTCACACAGGAACTACAAAACACAGCTTCATAGTTTTTGGAGTATCTACACGAATATCTATACTTATTGTAAAGAGAGCATACTAATGTAACATGGAATTCATCTTCTAGTTCAGTCACACAGGAACTACAAAACACAGCTTCATAGTTTTTGGAGTATCTACACGAATATCTATACTTATTGTAAAGAGAGCATACTAATGTCACATGGAATTCATCTTCTAGTTCAGTCACACAGTAACTACAAAACACAGCTTCATAGTTTTTGGAGTATCTACACGAATTAACATTAAAATCGTGTACATTACAACGACGTTTTGTCAAACATCTCCGTAAATCTTTTGAAGTAATAGTTACAAGATATTTTCCAAGCATTATGGTTGAATAGAACGTCAAGGATTCGGAAAAAAACTATATATTGATGCCACTCTTGATAATAAATATTTTTGCAACGCTGTTTAAAATTCTCCAGAAGACATTTCTCGTTACCAACATCTTGTGCTATCCATACATAACCGAAACCGTATCTAAATAATAACATTCTCACTTTTGATACCATCCCCATTATCATCTAGTCTTTTTAACATTTCATAACATTTCTTTGTATATCTATATGGCGGTTGACGTAAAATCCTCCTCCTAAACGACAGAAGGCTAATATAGGCATATATTTCAATAGGATAACTACCGCATTCTGCCAGAGCTGCTTTACTTGATGCCCTAGAACCAATCTGTGATACATATTTACAAAAACTTGCATGAACCTTTTCAATTTTACGTTTTTCCCATCCCCAAAGCTCAGCTCCATATAAAAGTACAGGCTTAATCTTGCCATCATTAGCAGATTTTGTATCTTGTTGATAAAACGTTTAATTGGGTAAAGTGCCTTTTCTGCTTGTTGGGAAAGTGTCTCACATGCTTTTGAAAACATGTTTCTGCAGGAAAATACAAAACCAAGATACTTATAATAAGATGTAGTTTCAATGGACTGTCCATTAATAAACCTTTTCTGATATTTCGAAACAACGCCTCCCTTTTTAAAAACAACAACTTTGGTTTTATTCTTGTTTATAGTTAATCCCCATTTCTTACAGTATCTTACCAAAATATCTATTTTCTTTTGGAGATTGATAACAGAATCTGCAAATATAGATACATCATCAGCAAAATGCAATATTGATAATGTTTTTAGGGATTCATCAATAAATATGCCACTGTCGTCAGATTTTATTATTTCATTTACAAGTTCATCAATATCCAATGTCATTATAAACAATACTGGTGACAATATACAACCTTGTCTCACTCCACATGATGTATTGAACATGCCAGTCATAGTTGTTTTACTACACAGAACTGAAGCCTTTACGTTCTTGTAAATAATTGTTAAGCGTTTATGGACTTTACCATGAATACCTCTTTGCAACAACAAGTAGAGCAAGTTGCTCCTGTTCACTGAATCAAACGCTTTTTGGAAATCTACAAATATACATTAGAATTTACCTCTCTTTTTTCTAATAAATTTATGGATAACTGAATGTAAAATAAATGTTTGGTCACTGGTGGAATATCCCTCTCTAAAACCAGCTTGTGATTCAGAGATAAGGCGTTGTGTTTCTACCCACGACTGTATACGGTCATTTATAATGGAGAGAAATACTTTACTTATTGTGTCTAGTATTGAGATACCTCGGTAATTCCCTGGATCATTCTTTACACCAGACTATTAGTCCTAAGTTCCAATAAGACGGGAAACATCCCGTCTCAAGGATTTGGTTAAATAGTCTATTTAGCAAAGGCAGCAAAACTATAGAAACCTCCTTAATTGACTCGGCGGGTATACACCATCCTCCCCCGGTGCCTTACCACATTAATAGCATTGATAATTTCCTGATCACTTATACAGCTGGCAATTTCAATATCACTCTTATTACAAAATTCACAATCGTCCATATTGTGACTAGACAAGAAATCAGAAATATGTTCAGCAATGTCATTATTTGCGTTATCAGGGTTTAGAAGTTGTTGAAAATATTCATGCCACGCCTCAGGTGAAATAACGTGTGAGCAAACACTATCATAGCAATATCTTTTGATTGCTCTCCAAAATCGTGTACAATTCTTATCGTTCGCTGCATCAATAATGTCATCAAGTATATCTTTATCATATTCAGCTTTCTTTTCACTACACCACTTCTGGAACTGTTTTTTAACTTCAAGGTATTTTCTACAATGCACAATGTTATTTGTTTTTCTAAATTTATTCAAAAGCTTATACTTATATCGTTTAAGTTGTTCACATTCCCGATCGAACTACTTGGGTTGAGGTGTGTATTAGGTGTTGTTGATATTCAGCCTGTCAACTTTGTTATGCTTTGAACTATATGAACTACATGCCAGCATTCCGCATGTCAATATCCTTGAATGAAATGCCAGCATTCCACATGTCAATATCCTTGAATGGCATGCCAGCATTCCACATGTCAATATCCCTGAATGACATGCCAGCATTCCGCATGTCAATATCCCTGAATGACATGCCAGCATTCCACATGTCAATATCCCTGAGTGACATGCCAGCATTCCACATGTCAATATCCCTGAGTGACATGCCAGCATTCCACATGTCAATATCCCTGAATGACATGCCAGCATTCCACATGTCAATATCCCTGAATGACATGCCAGCATCCTGCATGTCAATATCCCTGAATGACATGCCAGTATTCCGCACGCAATATCCCTGAATGACATGCAAGCATTCCGCACATGTCAATATCCCTGAATGACATGCCAGCATTCCGCATGTCAATAAGTCAGCAGTTGTCTTTTCAGGGGGCCCATTATATGCTTGTCAACAACGATTTTCCAAGTCATCGAACTGTAGGAAAAGTTAACTGAAACTTGATATTTGCTTCACGACGATTACACGTATTGCACGTGATGTTAGCCTTTGATCGTAGCGCGTGCATCTAAGGTCAATGAAGGGTCAAGATAATTCGGTTTATGCCCGGACTGTCGACAACAAGAAATAATCCGTCCAAAATACTTGTCGACAGTCCGGGAAAAGGGAGGTGATGTTCTACATGAGTGACTTCACTCCCAGTGTTCTCGAATTAACAAACTAATTAAAACAGAGTGTGATATATATAGTAGACAATATATTTATTCAGTCAATATAACAACATGCATGTATCATATGTCACATAATATAGCATATTTGTTCATATATTTCATAAAGCTCACACAATATATTTGTGTGTGTGTTTTATATAAATAAGTAATTTCTGCAGGTGTATAAGTAATAAATACAAACAAACATAATCACCTAAATAGGTGTTGTGAGACCTTTTTCCGCGTGTATATAATGAGGAATATTGCAGGAAATGGAGGATGCACATGGCAAATAAATAAAAACAAAATAGACTACATTGTACACAGTTTCACACTGTTTCTACAAAATCAATTAGCGAAGCCTATGACACACATCGAAGTTTTTGTTTGTTAAAGCTGAAATACCAGGAAGTGAAGCTGTAAGTTATTGTAGTGAGTGAGTAAGTTTAGTTTTACGCCGCACTCAGCAATATGCCAGCTGTAAATAATCGAGTCTGGATCAGTCAATCCAGTGATCAACAGCATAAACATCGATCTGCGCAATTGGGAACAGATGACATGTGTCAACCAAGCCAGCGAGCCTGACCACCCGATCCCGTTAGTCGCCTCTTACGACAAGCATGGGTTACTGAAGGTTCATTCTAACCCGGACCTTCACGGGTGTAAGTTATCGTAACATGATGGATCATGGAATCCCGAACGTTAATAAAGAAAAAAAATTGGGAAAGATTCCAGTCGAAAAACAGATAATTTACTGAAGGTCACAAGGGCCTGCAAGTATTTGAAACTGCCGGACCGATACAATAACAACCGGCGCTGGCCTCCGGGCCGGCGGTTATTTCGAACGCTGACGCAAATGCAAGTCAACTGCCCGCCAAAAGAGACATGGAAACATAGGTACAAGTCTAGCCAGGGATTTGCATCGGACATAACTTTGTCACCGATACGTTCAGTGTGCATGTGTCTTCCATGTGGGGAATCGAACCCGGGTCTTCGGCGTGATGAGTGAACGCTTCAACCACTAGGCTACCCCTCAGCCACTTTGGTTCTGACGATATTATACTCTATTTAGCGAATTTATTTAATTTGGGGAAGAATGGGGTATTGGAGAAAATGTCTGTTCACACACGTTCTGTTTTCCAGGTACAAACATCTGGATGGACGGATCTGACGAACAACAGGACGGGATATGGGTGTGGTCAAATGGTTCTAAGATCAACCAGTACTTTTGGGACATCGGAGAACCAGCAGTGGGCAATACCATACAAAACTGTTTAATGATTCGCAGCTTTGGTGAAGTGAACAGACGCTGGCATGACGCCAAGTGCACCGTGCGGTTGGGTTTTGTTTGCCAGCTGCCAATGTCAGAAAATGTCAGCAATTGTTGGTAAATATCCCATACGTGGATATCAAAAATATATCTTTGTAATACATGTACTTGCCTGTTGGTCTGGGCCAGAAGATCCCGTGAATGACATTTTATAATATGATATTTTATCCATTTATAATTTGTTTATTTATTCTAAGCATTTACACGGTTTTGCATGAAAGTGTATTTAGGAGAATACAGCATGGCAGTTTGACCAGACCTTATTGATGTAGTCTCTATTACAAGTAATGACAGAGGTATACTTTGTTAACTTATAAAATTCAGTGAGCTCCTTCTGTATAAACTGGAATGTTGGCGGGTAGTTATTCTTTCTAAAGTTGAAAATGATTCGTTTTGACAGGATAATTACAAGGTTTAAGGGATTGTTATTTTTCGATAGACAACAAAAAAAGAACGTTTTCCTTGGATATTGCTACCGGGCTTTGCATTTTGTGCGATATCCAACTTACCAGGTCTCCGTGAATGATATTGCTATCAACCAAGTCCAAAGGCATATCCAACTTATCTCCCGGGTTCGAATCCCCAAATTGGGTACAATTTGTGATGCCCTTTTCTGGTGTCCCCCTCCGTGATATTGCTGGAATATTGCTATGAACGGCGTAAAACCATACTCAGTCAGTCAGTCCAACCTATCTATTGGGTCCGTCTCAGGACATTCAGACCGTACGTATCGCCGAGACGGAAAGATCAGAGGACAACCTATTAGGACTCGAGTAAGACCTTTCTTCCGAGGTTTCCGAAAGATCGTTCTGGAGTGACTCGTAATGGGTTGTCATCAAATCTTGTTTAGAGTAGAGAGACTTAAGATCTGATTTTTAATGAATCACCAAGAGCTTGTAATATCTGAGTGATGCTTATGTACTGAAGGAAATATATATGGAAAATTCTTCAATTTCTTTTGCAATATTAACTGTTCTTCAATTCAAAAGCTTACTTGTGCATGTATGGCGTCAACAGAATAAAGGAATTTCAGATTCAAAAGCAATCATGACTTCAAGATATTAAGCGAAGTTGCAGCTGGATGTGAAGTAATTCCCTTTAGTTGTGCGGTGGGGTAGCCCAGTGGTTAAAGCGTTCGATCGTCACGCCGAAGACCCGGGTTCGATTTCCCATGGATATAGTGTGTGAAGGCCATTTCTGGTGAGATTGCTGGAAAAGCAGCGTAAAACTGAACTCACTCCCAGGATCCGAGTGTGAGTTAATCGCATATTCGACCTATCTTCTTCTGGCCTTTTAACGGCACACCCACACACAACTGTTTTGATAAGGAGACGCCTTTTGCTTGACCTTACTTGGAGCAGTCACCGCGCTGCAGTAGTCGTATATTTCACAACCCACTACAGCAATTTGAACACAACGTATTCTTTGTCCTTATCTTGAGATAATTCGCCGTCGACGTAGTCGTTGGCACATGCAAGTGTTAGTTTTTCTGTGTATGAACAGGAGACGTACACACTCTAAATTGCGAGTGAGTTAGTGAGTTAGTGCCCAACCACCCAACCCCCACCCTTCTCCCCGAAAATTTAATGATGTTGAAGTTGTTGCATAGTATATTACACGTGTTAAATACTACACTACAAGTGTTGAACAGTTCATTACAAGTGTTGACGCACACACAGACAGGCGCGCACGCACGCACACACACAAACACATCCCTGTGGATCCGCTCCTGCTATACGTATTACGATATGACAGGAGCGGTGTTTAAAGGAGGTGTCCGTTCATGTTAGACCACTCCTGTCATGTCGTAATACTTATAGCAGCGGCGGATCCACAGGGATGTGTGTGTGTGTGTGTGCGTGCTTGCGGGGGTGGAGGGGGTACTCAGCCGAAAAAATGTCCCTTGAGAGCATTTCGAACTAACCTTTGGACTTCATGATATATGTATCGTGCACGTTCGCGCGCACGCACATACACACATTGTCCAAAATGCAGGATCCGCCTCGTTATTGCCACTACACTTCATAATAATTATATTTGTTGCACTTTAAAATAGTCATAATTCATCATCACATGATAAGGTTTTTTGGTTAATGAGTAGGAACACTTCCCCGAGAGAGCAGTGTTGACATGTAGTGATATGTTCCAACCAATTCGGAAACCGCCAGATATAGAAACAAGGAAGTGGCTCACTCATGAGTCTGTGCTATATCTGTAACGTGTCAGTCTATTGAGATACAACTGCGAGACGACACACTATCACAGTGCGGGAGAGGGCCGGGTCTCCAGACACCGTGTGGTAAATACTCTTATCCCTTCTTATTGGTGTACTTATCCGACCTTACGTCGTCACAATACTTGCCATAAATGCAAATATTGGAGAAAAATATATATCTAGGTCGATAGATAAATAGATAGATAGATAGAAAACCTGTTGGCTGCAAACAGTCGAGTGGTGGCCAGACAATTGGATGATTGAGGGCGTCACGTGCTGGTGTTAGGGGATACATGATATATGGCCGCACTACACAAAGCTGGATGTAATACGTGCTGGTGTTAGGGGATACATGATATATGGCCGCACTACACAAAGCAGGATGTCATACGTGCTGGTGTTAGGGGATACATGATATATGGCCGCACTACACAAAGCTGGATGTAATACGTGCTGGTGTTAGGGGATACATGATATATGGCCGCACTACACAAAGCAGGATGTCATACGTGCTGGTGTTAGGGGATACATGATATATGGCCGCACTACACAAAGCAGGATGTCATACGTGCTGGTGTTAGGGGATACATGATATATGGCCGCACTACACAAAGCAGGATGTCATACGTGCTGGTGTTAGGGGATACATGATATATGGCCGCACTACACAAAGCAGGATGTCATACGTGCTGGTGTTAGGGGATACATGATATATGGCCGCACTACACAAAGCAGGATGTCATACGTGCTGGTGTTAGGGGATACATGATATATGGCCGCACTACACAAAGCAGGATGTCATACGTGCTGGTGTTAGGGGAAACATGATATATGGCCGCTACACAAAGCAGTGTCATATGTCATGATATATGGCCGCACTACACAAAGCAGGATGTCATACGTGCTGGTGTTAGGGGAAACATGATATATGGCCGCACTACACAAAGCAGGATGTCATACGTGCTGGTGTTAGGGGATACATGATATATGGCCGCACTACACAAAGCAGGATGTCATACATGATATATGGCCGCACTACACAAAGCAGGATGTCTGGTGTTAGGGGATACATGATATATGGCCGCACTACACAAAGCAGGATGTCATACGTGCTGGTGTTAGGGGATACATGATATATGGCCGCACTACACAAAGCAGGATGTCATACGTGCTGGTGTTAGCATGGTGTTAGGGGATACATGATATATGGCCGCACTACACAAAGCAGGATGTCATACGTGCTGGTGTTAGGGGATACATGATATATGGCCGCACTACACAAAGCAGGATGTATATGGCCGCATACGCAGGATGCTGGTGGTTAGGGGATACATGATATATGGCCGCACTACACAAAGCAGGATGTCATACGTGCTGGTGTTAGGGGATACATGATATATGGCCGCACTACACAAAGCAGGATGTCATACGTGCTGGTGTTAGGGGATACATGATATATGGCCGCACTACACAAAGCAGGATGTCATACGTGCTGGTGTTAGGGGATACATGATATATGGCCGCACTACACAAAGCAGGATGTCATACGTGCTGGTGTTAGGGGATACATGATATATGGCCGCACTACACAAAGCAGGATGTCATACGTGCTGGTGTTAGGGGATACATGATATATGGCCGCACTACACAAAGCAGGATGTCATACGTGCTGGTGTTAGGGGATACATGATATATGGCCGCACTACACAAAGCAGGATGTCATACGCAGAAACATGTTCAACTTAATCTGGGCCACATAGCGGGGATGATTAGTTTGGATTCAATGCAGGGAGCTTGATATCAGGTACGTCTAGTGAAAGACATGTTGCGGCTGTCGTGAATCGCGTATGTACCTGCCGTTTCTTGACATATACGAATGTCACCTTAACCCTAACACACACACACACACACACACACACACACACACACACACACAGAGAGAGAGAAAGAGACACACGCAGACAGACAGACATACAGAGAGAAACAGAAGACACAGAAACAGACACACACACACACAGAGACAGGTAGAGGGAGACACACACAGACAGGCAGAGGGAGACACTCACAGACAGACGCACACACACAGAATGGCAGAGGGAGACACATACAGACACACAGACACACACAGACAGGCAGAGGGAGACACACACACAGACAGGAAGAGGGATACACACATAGACACACACAGAAAGGCAGAGGGAGACTTACACACAGGCAGAGGGAGACACACAGACAGACACACACACACACAGGCAGAGGGAGACACACAGACAGACACAAACAGAGACAGGCAGAGGGGCACAGACAGACACGCACACACAGAGGCAGAGGGAGACACACAGAGAAAGGCAGAGAGAGACACACATAGACACACACACACACTCACAGAAAGGCAGAGGGGTACACACACACACACAGACAGGCCGAGGGAGACAAACACAGACAGACACACACTAAGACAGGCAGAGGGAGACACACACAGACAGACAGACAGACAGACACAGACAGGCAGAGGGAGACACACACAGACAGACACACACTAAAACAGGCAGAGGGGACACACACACACAGACACACACATAGACAGGCAGAGGGGCACAGACAGACACACACAGACACACATTCAGGCAGAGGGAGAGACACACAGACACACACAGACAGACAGAGGGGACACACACATAAAGGCAGAGGGAGACACACACACAGACAGGCAGACAGGGGCACTGACAGACATACACAGACACACAGGCAGGCAGAGGGAGAGACACACATACACACACAGACAGACAGAGGGGACACACACAGGCACACGCATAAAGGCAGAGGGAGACACACACACACACACACAGAGACAGGCAGAGAGGACACACACCGACACACACACAGACAGGCAGAGGGAGACACACACAGACAGACAGAGGGAGACACACATACACAGACAGACAGAGGGACACACACACACAGACAGGCAGAGGGAGACACACACACACAGACAGGCAGGCAGAGGGAGACACACACACACACACAGGCACAGGAGACAGGCAGAGGGAGACACAGACAGACAGCAGAGGGAGAGACACACAGACAGGCAGAGGGAGACAGAGGGAGACACACACACAGAGAGAGGACACACACACACACACACACACACACACACAGAGGGGACACACAGACACAGCAGAGGGACACACAGACACACACAGACACACAGACAGACAGACAGAGAGGGACACACACAGACAGACACACAGACAGACACACACACACAGAGGGAGACAGGCAGAGGGGAGGCACACACAGACAGACACAGACAGACACACACACACACAGACACAGGCAGAGGGACAGGGAGGGACACACACAGACACAGACAGGCAGGCAGAGGGACACACAGACAGATACACACACAGACAGGCAGAGGGAGACACAGAGAGACACACACAGACACACAGACAGGCAGAGGGACACACAGACAGACACACACACAGACAGAGGCAGAGGGAGACACAGACAGAGACACACAGACAGACAGAGCACAGAGAGACAGAGGGAGACACTCACAGAGAGTCACACAGACACACACATTGACAGGCAGAGGGACACACAGACAGACACACACACAGACAGGCAGAGGGGATACACACACACACACAGAGACAGGCAGAGGGAGGCACACACAGACACACACACACAGGCACAGACAGACCTGACCTACTTTCACAATGTTCGCCAAACCCACGGTGTCATTATAACATTGTGAACACTTGTATGTCAGCCGGAAAGTATGTCAAGGAGTGGCCGGAAGGTCCATCATTAATACCGTATATTTCACCAACCCAAATCGTTTTGTCTGGGTCAACCACGATATGCCATAAACACTTGAGAAAATTATTAGCAAACAACATAAAATACTCATTACTGAAAGGACATCGGTGTTAACCTTCCTCTCCCCCTCTCCTCCGATGCTTCCGTATTGCCACACAAGAAAAATGTTTGTGCCAGAAACCCGGTAAACTTGGGACTGCAACACAAGAAAACACTACATACGTTTCCAAGACCTGATGGGACATTGTCCCAAGAGGCTGTTACGCCAATGTTTCTCAAATCTGAACCCAAGCCGGAAATGGCCACCTCAAAGGAGAGATGTCAGTGTTGTCGATATCTCCTGACAGTCCATGTGGACAGAGGTCACGTGGTAGAACTGTTCCACCCTGGACAGGGTGGAGGTGTAAAGGTGGTCCATGTTCGGTTGGACATCGGATATTATCCTACCTCATGTAAGAGCCTCGATCTCTGATTGGTCCACGTGACCTTGAACAAATTACCATGTATGCCCGGGGCACGGCCGTACAGCGCCCAAACGGGGTATAAATCTTTGCGAGGGAGAATACTCGCCTGCAAGTAAATGTACAGGGACTGTATAATCATCACAAATCCATTTTAAACAAGTAGATTTATTGAATTCTTTAAATACCTGGGGTAAAGCATGTGAGTACATGATTAAAGAATGTCACTGTTCTCCATCTGATCCTGAAGTGTCGTATACACCTAGTTCTACGTCTGTGTCACTGTCTGAGTTCAAATCCACAATCACTGGGTTAACACACCCCTTTTGCAAACCATGCATTTATACCCCGCCTGGAAAAAAGAATGCGTCCACGGCAGTCAATGAACCGTGAACCAGTTGTTCGGATCGACTAGTTGGTGCCATGTTATAGTCCGTCAACTGAACTTTTGGCACCCTGTTTTTCACAATTTACCTTTTAACCAAAAATGCCTTCAAAATGTTTTTTGTGCATACGCTCTTTATATCTTATGACTTATCTAAGGTTTAAATTTCATAAGTTTATGTCAATTATTAAAGCTTCATCTTAAGAAGCCATCACATAAAAATATGAAAAATAGAAGTAGTTATACAGGGGAGTAAATGATATGATGGAACAGCCAACAACATGGTGTGACACACGTGCATCTCGTTTACATTGTTACGCCTGCAAGCAAATCTAAAGGGACTGTATAATCATCACAAATCCATTTTAAACAAGTAGATTTATTGAAGTCTTTAAATACCTGGGGTAAAGTATGTGAGTACATGATTAAAGAATGTCACTGTTCTCCATCTGATCCTGAAGTGTCGTATACACCTAGTTCTACGTCTGTGTCACTGTCTGAGTTCAAATCCACAATCACTGGGTTAACACACCCTTTTGCAAACCATCCTTTTCCAGTACTGCTGTTCAATATCTAGCACATGCTGTACACCACGGTTCCACAACTCTGGCGTAACGTCTCGGATTTCTTCATGAACGATGTTCTTCTCATCTCTTAATTTGAAGGAACGTTTTTCTTGGCCACGTTGTTTTTTATATGTCCCCACACAAGTTCAATAGTATTTAGATCGCAGTGGTAAGGCGGCAACCGAATGACCTCGTGTCCATGAAGCTTCAGCAAGTTGTCAATTTGATACACTGGCGGTGGTTTCCTGGCAAGGGTGATTTTATACAGTATTACCTTTGTTGCATTTGGGGGATATTCAATGCCAAGTCTGTCCAACTATTGCACCATATCCACCTTCCTTGATGCAGAGGTTGTTCGGTTCTCTGCAGCTATGGTAAGGAGCATTATCCCTGACTACGACAGATTTAGCGGGTAGTGTTGGGATAAGCTGCTCTGTCACATACTCAGTAAACACAGCTGAGTTCATTTCCGAGTGGTAGTCGCATTCATCCGTGGACTTGGAACGGAAAACAAGGTCACAACCAGGAATAAACCCTAAATGAGAGCCTGCGTGGACAACGATAAGTCTCTCGCCTTTTCCCAATGGAATCTTCCTGTTGTTGACTGCTTCCGGATGTTGCCACTGATAAGAGGAAGTATGGTTTGCATTCACCCATGTCTCATCTAGCCACGCGATCTCTCGTCCCTCTTGTCTCTTGTCGCGTATTCTTCTCAGATAATGGGCTCTCATACAAGTGATATCTGCCTTTTCACATAGAGTCAGTTTCTGGTTGCTCAATCTCTTGTATCTATATCCAAATCTGAGCAACAGCTTGCATATGGTATACTTTGATACACTGATGTCATGGTCTTCTTTCAATATGTTCTTCAATTTACTTGACGACATGGACTCATCGGATCGATGTAACCGACGGATGAGGTCCCTCACAACCATTCTATCGAATTAATCAAGCTTTCTTTTCTTTGCATGTTTTGAGACAGCCCCCGAGTTAACTGCCATGTCATCATCAAGCTCTGAAATAGTACCATGGGAGATAACTCTTTGCAAAGTTCTTTTGCAGATCTTGTGGCATAATTGTTCTTTTGGTGAAACAAGCAATTGAGATAAGAGGGTTTTTACAATTTGCCTCGCGCTTGAAAAAGTTGTGAACTCTTTTGATGATTTGCAGGGCATCGTTGAAGAACATCGTTTTCACAACTACTCTTCAACCTGTGTGCTGACGATCTTTGACATCAATTAAGCTTGCTAATGTAAATACCCGTGCATGTACATTTCACGCTAATACACATTTTACAATGTTGTTGGCTTTTCCATCACGTGCGTTAACCCCTCGTAAAACTCTCCACAATTTTACAATTATTACATGATAAGTTTAAAGGCAAACTCTTTAATAACCGTTTTGAAAGGACTAAACTCGTTCTCGTGATAGGTCACGGGATACAATTGCCATATGAACAGAGTAATGTTTTAAAATATTCAGGAGCTTTTTGTAATTTGTGAAAAACAGGGTGCCAAAAGTTAAGTTGACGGACTATAGTAAAGTATATGATTGAATTTCAGTTCGTTGTAAAGTTGTATTTACATAATGAGAGATTTGAACATTCGGTAAGATAAATTCGTTGCAGCATCGTGATTGGTGGTATATGGGGTTTTATGCTTCCTTCGTTCGGTTTTATCGAACTCGCCTCCGAATCGATGGATAAAACCAAGCACGGGTCACATAAACGCCCGTATACTCCTCATCACAATGCTACAACTTGTAATACCAGGCGTACAAACAGAACTTGTCCATTGGAGTGGTCAACTTTTATCTGCGACAGGCTCTTCGGAGGATGCGACTTCACTGGCTGTGACGTTTGTACTGAAACATGACCTTTGTATCGAACACAGTACATGGAGTACAATAACAAGATATCAGTTATGATACTTTGAATATCATATATTATTGAAGTTATCTTCTATTACATCTTGACATCGTTGGTGTCTCTCAATATAACAGCGATATCTTTAAAACAATTGAAAAAAGTTATTACGTGTCAAACGTGAAAACGGCCTGTCATATCTACGATTAATTCTTCACTGAGTAAATCCAACGTACATACAAGTAGAAACGTCATATTTGCACATTCTTGGTGATGTGCTCATTAATGCATTTTGATATTTTGATATCAAGAGCATTGTAACGAAGTCGTTCATCCATTCCAGACTCATTACAACTGCCGAGGAGCAGACCTTAGATGAGTTCACACCGTCCCCACAATGAAGATTACGTGTGGTCTAATCCTGGTCCTAACTGTGGCCACTTCCTGTCAGCAGTCGTGTCAGATCTGGCCAGCCCCTCAGCTGGGTGGAGTCCGCGCTGACTGTCAGAACCTCAACCTCACGTCTGTACCAGATAATCTCCCGCCAAACACGGTCAGCCTGGATCTCAGCTGGAACAACATCAACGGTTCTCATTGACAACGCGTTTGTACGTCTTCCCCGACTACTGTCTTTAACCATTGCATACAGCCAAGTATCACGACTGGAAACGAACGCGTTTAAAGGGTTAACCCGCCTTCTCAGTTTACACCTTCATCACAATAATCTCCAGCTTGATAATGACACCTATCCTGAACACGTCTTCAGTCCTCTGCAAAGTCTCACAGAGTTGAACATTGGTTACAACGACTGCCGCATCAGCGGATCAGCACCGGACTGGGTCTTCAAATGGTTAATGAATCTGGAAACACTGACAATCGACACATTCCAGTATGACGTATTTGGAAGTGGATTCGGATATTTACAGAAACTAGTAACATTGAACATTGCAACTGGAGTGGATGATAACTGTATTTATTGTGCTATTACCGTCATTCAAAACCATACATTTTCCGTTTTCGAGAATACATCTGTCCAAGTACTGGATGTACAAGATTGCAAACTTATGACAGTTGATGTTGAAGCATATCTACCCTTCAAACATATTTCAAAAATAGTCCTGGAAAATGTAATGACCCTACCAACAGGTCTTGCTGTACGCGCATTCTTTGGTCTCAATGGCAAAACGTATCTCAAGTTCTCTTGCAAAAATCCAACAAGTATGTAAGTCGGAATCGAAACCTTCAAAACCAGCTGTTAAACAAGGAAACGTTGACTCATCTGACAGATATATGTATCGAACATCTAGATCTCCGCTATAACCACATCCTCTTCATTGACAGGTCCCTTCTGCCAGTGATGTCACGTTGTATAAAATATATAGATTTGTCAAAAAACAACATTCTGGGGGACCCATTCACGTATTTCGAAATGCATGTATGTAAACAATTGTTGTATTTGGATGTTTCTGATCAAACTGTAATTAACCATCA